>NW_027205821.1:0-12247 GCF_024711535.1 Dipodomys merriami
ATTGTTACAATGTATCCACCTGTATCCCTATTTAAACAACTTGTTTTTCCCTTCCCTTCCACAAGTTATACCAACATCAAATACAGTGAAATCATGGCTTATACTATGGGGAAGGGACATACAAAGCAACAAAGAAATATCTTATAAATATGTTAGACACAATAGCAAGAAAGAAAAAATATTTGAGTCCTTAACTTGGGGTTCATTTTGCTTAACACCAACTTATCTGACCTTTTCTGCTTGTCTCAGACATATACTAGTTATTGCAAATAAGGGAAACCATGGGACCTATGTTTCTTTGGGCCTGGCTTACTTCACTTAATATTATTTTTTCCAAGTCTTTCTACTTCCTAACAAATGGGGCAATGTCATTCTTTCTGATGGAGGCATAGAATTCCATTGTGTATATATACCACATTTTCTTGATCCATTCATCTACTGAGGGGCATCTGGGTGGGTTCCATATCTTAGCTATGGTAAGTAATGGTGCAATAAACATAGTTGTGCTGGTAGCTTTAGTATGGTCTTGTGTGATCATTTAGGTAAATGCCCACAAGTGGGAATGCTGGGTCATAGGGGAGCTCTATGTGGAGTCTTTTGAGGAACTTCCATACTGCTTTCCAAATGATTGAACAAGTTTACACTCCCAACTCTTCAATGAAATTGAGAGAGAAAGTTCAATACAGAACTCATTCTATGAAGCCATCATAACCTTCATCCCAACCAGGCAGAGACTCATCAAAGAAAGAGAACTATAGACCCATTTCTTTGATGAAAATTGATACAAAACTCAACAAAATTTTGGCCAATTGACTTCAACAATTCATCCAAAAAATCATGCACCACGATCAAACAAGATTCATTTCAGGGATGCAAAGCTGGTTCAATATACACAAATCAATATAATTCATCATATAAACAAGAGCAAGGATAAGAACCACATGGTTATCTCAATAGATGCAGAAAAAGCATTTGACAAGATCCAACACCCCTTTATGATGAAGGTTCTAGAAAAAAATAAAAGCTGTATATGACAAACCTATAGCCAGCATTACACTTAATGGTGAAAAACTAAAGCCATTTCCTCTTAACTCAGGAACGAGACAAGGATGTCCACTCTCTCCACTTCTCTTCAATTTTGTATTAGAATGCCTACCTACATCAATAAGACAAGATGCCAACATAAAAGTGATCCAAATAGGGAAAGATGAAGTAAAACTCTCCATCTTTGCAGATGACATGATCTTGTATTTAAAGAATCCCCCAGACTCCACTCCCAACTTACTCAAGCTGGTTCAAAACTTCGGCAAAGCAGCAGGGTATAAAATTAACCCTCAAAAATCAATGGCTTTTCTGTATGCCAACAATGAAAATAATATGGTTGAAATCAGGAAAGCAACTCCATTTGTAATAGCCCCACAAAAAATAAAATACCTAGGAATTAACTTAACCAAAGAAGTGAAGAACCTCTATGATGAAAACTTTAAAAGCCTGAAAATAGTCATCAAATCAGCTTAGTACTGGCACAAGAACAGACCTCAGGACCAATGGAATAGAATTGAAAACCCAGAAATGAACTCACAGACCTATAGCCATCTAATCTTTGATAAGGGATCTAAAAAAATAGAATGGAAGAAAGACAGCCTCATCACTAAATGGTGCTGCAAAATTGGTTAATCACTTGTAGAAAACTTAAGCTAGATCCTTATATATCACCCTGCTCCAGAATCAACTCCAAATTGATCTAAGACCTCGGAGTCAAAGCAGACACTCTGAAAACATTACAGGATGGAATAGGAGAAACCCTAGGTCTCCTTGGCACAAGCCAAAATTTTCTGAATAGAGACCCGGAAACACAACAAATCAAAGAAAGGTTGGACAAATGGGATTGCATGAAATCGCAGAGTTTCTGCATGGCAAAGTACATAGCTAGCAAGATCAATAGAAAGCCCACAGATTGGGAGAAGATCTTCTCTAGCCATCTAATGGACATCTAAAATATACCTGGAACCCAAAAAACTAAATCCCCCAACAACAAATCCTCAAAGAAACAACAGCCCAATAAATAAGTGGGCTAAAGACTTAAAGAGAAACTTCTCTGAAGAGGAAAAAAGAATGGTCAATAGACACATGAAGAAATGCTCAACCTCTCTAGCCATAAAAGAAATGCAAATCAAAAGAACATTGAGATACCACCTCACCCCAGTTAGAATGGCTATAATCAAGAACTCTAATAACAACAGATGCTGGAGGGGATGTGGACAGAAGGGAACCCTACTGCATTGTTGGTGGGAGTGTAAACTTGTCCACAGGCTTTCTATTGATCTTGCTAGCTATGTCCTTTGCCATGCAGAATCTCTGCAGCTTCATGCCATCCCATTTGTCCAACCTTTCTTTCTTTGATTTGTTGTGTTTCTGGGTCTCTATTAAGAAATTTTCAGCCTGTGCCAGGGAGACCTAGGGTTTCTCTTATTCCTTCCTGTAATGTTTTCAAGGTGTCTGCTTTGACTCTGAGGTCTTTGATCCATTTGGAGTTGATTCTTGTGCAAGGTGATAGGGTCCAGAGGAAGATAGGGGAGGAGAAGCTGGAAGCTAAACAAGCTCTCGCATAGAAAGCAGTTTTAGTGTTCCAGTGAACAGTCCTAGGCTAGAGAATCACACCAAGCGTGCCATCACAGTACAAAGAGCTTGGCCAGAGAGAGAAAATCCAGGCAGTTGGTGAAGAAGACAGCTTTCTTTCTTTCTTTCTTTCTTTCTTTCTTTCTTTCTTTCTTTCTTTCTTTCTTTCTTTCTTTCTTTCTTTCTTTCTTTTCTTTCCTTCTTTCTTTTCTTTTTCTTTCTTTCTTTCTTTCTTTCTTTCTTTCTTTCTTTCTTTCTCCGTTCCTTCATTCCTTCCTTCCTTTCCTTTCCCTTCCTTCCTTCCTTCCCTCCTTCCTTCCTTCCTTCCTTCCTTCCTTCCTTCCGTCCTTCTTTCTTTCTTTCTTTCTTTCTTTCTTTCTTTCTTTCTTTCTTTCTTTCTTTCTTTCTTTCTTTCTTTCCTTCTTTCTTTCCTTCTTTCTTTCTTTCTTTCTTTTCTTCTTTCTTTCTTCCTTCCTTCCTCCTTCCTTCCTTCCTTCCTTCCTTCCTTCCTTCTTTTCTTTCTTTCTTTCTTTCTTTCTTTCTTTCTTTCTTTCTTTCTTTCTTTCTTTCTTTCTTTCTTTCTTTCTTTCTTTCTTTCTTTCTTTCTTTCTTTCTTTCTTTCTTTTGCCAGTCCTGAGACTTGAACTCAGGACCTGGGCATTTTTCCTGAGCTTCGTTTTTTGCTCAAGGCTAGCACTCTACCACTTGAGCCACAGAGCTACTTCTGTCCTTTTCTATTTATGTGGTACTGAGGAATCAAGCTCAGAGTTTCATGTATGCTAGGCATGAACTCTCCCACTGAGCCACATTCCCAGTTCCAGGTTTTCCTTTTGTTGATGAAATGAGGTATAGTGGACTAGATAGAAGAAAAGACAAACCAACCTGTATGCCCATTAATGCAGACTTCAGAAATGATAGAGAGCTCGATAGTATCTAGCTAGATAAATAGATCATTTCTGTTTCTGTAATTGTGCCATCTCTGTTGGCCAAAATCTTTATCATAAACAATAGCTACAACATTAATGGGTTCTACGAGAGGCCTTAGTCTCTCAGACAGGCATGAGTGTATTATTTTCTCTGATTTTGAAGATTCTGCTTTCCTTATGGGTGTGGCCATGCATCTGCATCTTACATTTCAGTCTACACACATGGACAGATTAATATGGAGGGGAAGATGTAGGTTCCTGACTAATCTCAAAGTTAATGGTGATGATAATTCACTTTTACCTCCCTACCTGAGCTTCCTACTTATAAATAAATATAATTGCACAAACTCAAAGAAAATAAATGGGTATTAATAAATCCAAGTCTTAAAGTGCTTTTCATATAAATATTGCCTGACTTAAAGCTATTTGCTATCATTTTATCTTCTAAAAAAATCTTAGTACTACTATTTTATCTATAAAGTGAAATTAACAGTAATAGCAATAATAATAATAACTTCTGTAGGGAAATTGGAAAACTAAATGAAACAATATATATGAAGTATTTAATATGTTTCTGAGCACATAGTATTACTATTATGGTTGACTACAATTTTTTAGACTATTCATTTAAGATATTAAATTAATCATTGTTATTTGTATTGTGTCTTAAAATATTCTCTGTAACATGCCCTTCCCCTTTTATCAAATTCATGTATTCAACATTTCTTAACTGTTATACCTTAAACATCTTAAACATTATAAAACTTCTTCAAATTTCTGAACATTAAAATGGAATGAAAATATTTCATTAAAACTGGTGGTCTAGATGAATCTGATGGCTCATATAATATAGATCTATAATCATAGCTACTCAGGGAGCTGAGATCCAAGAAATGAGGTCCAAAACCATTTCAGGCAGAAAAATAAAAGAGACTCATCACCACTTAACAAGCATGAAGGTGGAATGGAAGCGTGCTTCATGAAGTAGAGTGGCAGCCATGAACAAAAAAACCTCAGTGACAGTGTGAGGCTCTAAGTTCACATCCTAGTACTAACACACACACACACACACACACACACACACACACACACACACACACACAGTGTGGTCTCTAGTTATATGTTCAATTGTGCTCAGCTCTTTTCACACAACTCCTCCTCCTCCAGTCATTTCTAAAATAACAACAGGATGTAAAAGTAGAAATATTATGAATCAGGGAGTTAAGGATACAGGAATTGTGTGCTAATTCTGTAAGACACATTAAAGATAAGAAAAATAGCAGGTAATAAAAACTGTTCTGTGAAAAAGAACTCCACTAATAATCTGAAGTTTGGCACTGCATCAAAACTGCACTTAATTTAAATCATCCTATAACTTTTTTAATTCTTAAGTTGTACAAGGTACAATCATAGTAGAGAATGATCGAGAGAGAGAGAGAGAGAGAGAGAGAGAGAGAGAGAGAGAGAGAGAGAGAGAGAGAGAGAGAGAGGGAGATCTTACCAGCGTAATACTGTGCAATGAGGAAACTCATAGGATAGTATTAACAAATCAAGTTCATGCAAAGCAGCAATCTTAGTCATCAAGTTCTACTAATATTTATGGATGTGAATAGTCAAATGGCAACAGTCAGAAGCAGCAGAGGTCTGTTTCTTTGGGAGCTTCTGCTAGATCCTTTCCTTCTGAATAGGAATGCACCACTGGCTCAGAATAGATGAAGTCTCTCAGTCATGTTTACAGGTTTTTTTCACACAGTAGAGAAGAGTCAGTGTGTACAATACCACCAGTTCCTAATCCCTGGAGAGTTGCATTGCCTAGACAGCATTCTGCAGGGATTTGTGAGTCACAAATTATATTCTATTTTCTAGAGATAATTCGTATCCAGGGACTTTTGCTGTGGGC
Organism: Dipodomys merriami; assembly: GCF_024711535.1. NCBI lineage: Eukaryota > Metazoa > Chordata > Mammalia > Rodentia > Heteromyidae > Dipodomys > Dipodomys merriami. Next base: position 5,446 of record NW_027205821.1, read on the forward strand.
ATTTTGGAGACAAGGTCCTCTCCTTCTAGCGAATACCATTAGTCTATTTGCCCAGAGGTCCTGTGGACAAGAAAATTAGGCCAGGTTACCAGCCTTCTTTTCTTTCTCCTGGGGCACACAGTGATGCTAGTCTGAATGCTGTAAGTGTTTCCTTCCTTCAGTAACTTTTAATATTTCAGGTTGTCTGCATATGTAGGTTACAGAATGAACACAATCAAATCCACAAGGTAAAAGAATGACTGTCATTATCTCTGTACTAAAACAGAGTAACTGAGTTACAGAGATGATTAGAGGCTACCATCTCAAACTTGTAGAAATAGTACTGCTATCTTTAAATTCTCAGGTTATAGCCCATCCTTGCTGTTAAAAATAAGCCAGCAGCACTGCCTTGTGGTGTTTACTCATCACAGGGATGGGAGATGGCCTATATCTCTGGGATCCCAACAAGCCTTACTGTCAGTAGTTTATTATGAGCTAAATAGTCTATGAAAAGATGATTTGATGTTGATTTTAAGGCCTGGGGATGTAGCATAGTCATGAATCTCTTGCTTAACACGTATGACATCCTAGTATTGATAATAGTACTTCAAGAATAAAAATAATGCTGATTTTTCTGGATGGGCAGCTAACAATGGAAATGAAGAAATCATTAGTGTTTTGCAGAAAGAATAAAACCATAGTTGGAGATCATTGTTCTTAGAATCCACCTAGGTCACCTTGATCAAATAAATACAATGTTCCTTGTCCCTGAGACAATACCTGTTACCAGCCACACATGTCTTGGCGATGAATTTAAACATAAGATTTGGTTCTTTTATGATCGCATCATTTAAAATACCACATATCATTGTATAAGAAAAGACTGCCCTGATTGGAAAAACAATGATCAAGAGTGTTGAAATGGCCCCTGCTTTGGACTTGGAATGTAATGTATCTTGGAGTCTTTTCTGTCTCAAGAAGGAGTTCATCCATCCTACAGCACATGCGTATGAAGACACCTGGTTAGAACTGCCTCAGAGTGGGAACCTGAGGAGAGAACACATAGAGGACTCTTGAAAAGTAAATTGGGGGAAGACAATATCTTCCTAGGAAAATAAGAAGTAAAAGTAAAGCAAACGTACTTTCCCCAAATAGCTTCAGAAAGGGACATGTGAAAATGAAAAATACATGGTTATTTTTATCCCATGCTTATCTCAAAAGCTCCCTTAGGCTGGGGGCATCAGCACTGTCAGGTGATACTGCCTTTGAATCAGAATGAACTTAGTCATTTGATTTACAAATAAACCTGTGTATTTGTGATGGGTCACCTCCACCTACACTTTGCTGATGATAGAATTAGTGGGGGTACTTGTGCTGTCACCTGCAGAACATTTTTTCCTGCGGAAAAACACTGACATTTATTATCACTCACTAAAGGAGGACTGTTCCACACTATGACCTGATGGGTTCAGAGCTGTATTGAGAAGTTATTCACAAACTTTCTGCACTCCCTGAAGAGAGAAAAGACAACTGCAGGATAATGATTGAAATTAAAGTTTTAAGAATGGAGATGGCATTTTTTTTAATCATGGGGAAATTGCCATCTCAATATTCTAAAGATGTTCAATATTTAAATAAGATCATCTTCAGATCTAATGAAGCATTCACAATATTTAATTAAATCATAATTTTCCTTTGGAAAAAAAATGAGAAGTCTTTTAAATGTACATTATCATCAATTATGTAGCAGTTCTAAAGTTAAGGTTTATCTTAACAAAACAAATTAATCTTTAAAAAATAATTTTAAAAGGTCTTTAGCTAAAAAAAAAAAACCCAGAGTAGAGCTGCCTGAATAGCTCTGAGCTGATAAAGCAAGTCAGAACCAGCATTTGAGTATGAAAATTGTATCTTGAGAGATAGCATGCATGGGTAATTTACATTAGTGCAATGTTGAAAAGAACTTTAGCTTCTGATAAACCTTATCTCTCATTACTAAAAATAGTTTTCATGATTCTGAAATGTGGGTTGAATATTACACTCATTTTCAATTCCATACACAAAACAAAACTAGCCAATACTAATAATAATTACTTAAAATATTGTTAAATTAAAACACGTTCACTCATTTAGCAAATATTAACTAATTAGGAGGAACCGCAGATACAATATTACCACAGTAAGTGAAGGTAACATTATATGTAATAAATGTGACTTTGTTACAGGAATTAGCAATCTTTTTGCAATTAGGTTGCAAGACAATTTGCTTGAACAAAACATGCTTTCATAATTTTTTCCTTGAATGCATTCAAAGAAATTTTCAGTTGTTTCAACTGAAACTCATTTCACCAATAATTTTTCTTTGCTCCAAAACTAATATGGTAAATAAATTCACGGTTCAAATTAAGAAATGTATACATATTAACATAACATATTATGAATATAATTGATTTCACCAATCAAGAAGAACTAGATGAAAAACCCTGTTAAAGGAAAATTGACAGCTCTTGGACAGTGTTATCTTCACAGTTGTCTACTTGGGATATCTCTGAACCCCTACTACCACCACTGTTGGGCCACAAGAGAGCTATGAACAAGCCAATCACAAACTATGTAATGTTCTTTTGCAGTTACTCATGATTAAATAAAGTCCATTGAATTAGGAATTCAGCACAAGGGGTGATTTAATATTCATATGCCTAGAACTCTTATTATGTAGTCTGGGAATGCGGGAAAGCTAGCATCTACTGGGAGAATGGTCAAGCAGAGTAGAAAACAGTGTGTTGACAGAGAAAACAGGAGGGAGAGAGAGGAGAAAAGTAGTGGCAATACCCTTTTTGCTAATTATGAGCCATCGCTGTCATTTTCCTCCCTGAGCCCTGGGAACATTCCTCCCTTAGCATCTCCAGTTCTGTTACATAACTCATGGCAATGGGATACCATATCCTTTGGCTTCTGTCTTCTTGAGCCACCGCGAGTTAGATGACACTTTTAATTAAACCCACTGAGACATAAATTATCTAGATTTTATGGAAAAGTTGAAAATAGGCAACAAAGTGAATGCTTGTTGGTTTGGGTTCTGGGGTTTGAACTCCAGGTCTCACACTTGCTAGCCATCTACCACTTGAGCCACCCTTCTAGCCCTGATGTTTATATGCTTGTTTGTTTAAGATAGGATTTCTGCCCAGGTTGGCCTTGAAAGGTAATACTTCTGCTCTCAGCCTTCCAAGTCAATAGGATAACAGGCATGAGCCATCAGTACCCAGCAACAAAGTGAAATTTTCATATCCACGTTTTTATAAATTTTTATATTAAGTAAAATAAGTTAAACAAAAATTAGTGAGTTTATAGTGGTATTGTGTTTACATCATTATTGACTCCTGTCTCTGATTACTCTATTTCCTATTCCTTCTTTTAGGTAAAGCTCTTACTAGCTAGTTCTACTGTAGCTATACATATGATAAGAACTTACACATTAGGAGTAGAGAGTTTGAAATAGTGTACATCCATTTTTATCCCCAATACTGAGTATTCAGCTTTTACATATGCACTTTATCCTACTTCCTCTTCTATGCATTCCTCCTCCTCCTTCTTCTTCTCCTCCTCCTCCTCCTCCTTCCCCTCCTTTCTCCTGAACTCAAGGCCTGAGCATTGTCCCTGAGCTCTTTGGCTCAAGGCTAGAACTCTAGCATGTTGAGACACAGCTCCACTCCAGTTTTCTGGTGGTTAATTGTAGGTAAGAGACTGATGGAGACTTTTCTGCCCAGCCTGGCTTGGAACCAGTCATCAGATCTCAGCCTCCTAGCTCGGATTGTACGTGTGAGCCACTGGCACCCAGCTGCATTTATATTTCTCATCAGCTCTTCCTCAAAGTTCCAATGAATAAAAGGCCTTCATTATTTAAAACATCTTTCCCTTTTCTATAGTTACTACAAAATTTCCTCTCTGTATAAATCAATTCAAAACTATTCATTTGTTTATCCAATACTTAGAATTCCTAGAAGAGAACTAGCTTTAAGAGAGAGTTAGGGCTGGGAATGTGGCTCAGTGGTAGAGTGCTTGCCTTGCATGCATGAGACCCTGGGTTTGATTCCTCAGCACCACATAAGCAGAAAAAGCTGGAAGTGGTGTTGTGGCTCAAGTGGTAGAGCACTAGCCTTGAGCTGAAGAGCTGAGGGACAGTGCCCAGATCCAGAGTTCAGGCACCATTACTGGCAAAAAAAAAAATAAAAGAGAGAGAGAGAGAGAGAGAGAAAGAGTTAATATATTTTCAAAATCTGTTTTATTATTTTCAGTAGTACTTATTGTCAGTAAATATAAAAAGGAAACTTATATACTGAGCCTAAAAAAAGTAATTAGGGGCTGGCAAGATGGCTCAGTGGTACAGTGTTTGCCTTGCATGCATGCGGCCCTGGGTTTGATTCCTCAGCACCACATAAGCAGAAAAAGCCAGAAGTGGCACTGTGGCTCTAGTGGTAAAGTGCTAGCCTTGAGCTGAAGAGCTGAGGGACAGCGTGCAGGCCTGGAGTTCAGACTTCATAACTGACAAAAAAAAAAGTAATCACTAAGAATATTTTTTATCTCTGTGGTAGGTAACTCTTTTCCTATTGTCAGCAATAATAAAATATGATTACATTCCAATGTTTTTAAACAATTTTTATGAGGTTCCCTAACAGTTTTGTTCAATTCATGGTAAAAATGGTAACACTAGTCTATACATAAATAGGACTTTTTTTTTACTTAGACCCAGAATTCTTGTTTTTTTGTTTTTTTGTTTTTAGAGCAGTTCCCAACCTACTTTATTCTCAAGCAAAGTAGAACTTAACTAGCTCTCATCTATTCATTTCATAATTTCTACTGAATATTTACTGTGGGCCCCACAAAAGTACTAGATGCTGAAAAATTAGCAGAGATCAAAATATCCTGCCTATGGCTCCTACTTATAATCCTAGCTACTCAGTAGGCTGAGATCTGATATCTGATGATTCCAGTTTCAAGTCAACCCAAGTAGACAAACCCCTGAGTCTCTTATCCTCCAATGAACTACAAACAGCCAGAATTCAACATGTGACTCAAGTGGTAGAGTGCTAAACCATTACTGAAAAAGCCAAACTAGAGCACAAGGCCCTGAGTTTAAGCACCAATGACAGAGAGCATGCACCTACAGAGAGAGAGAGAGAGGTGAGAGAGAGAGAGAGAGAGAGAGAGAGAGAGAGAGAGAGAGAGAGAGAGAGAGAGAGAGAGAGAGAGAGAGAGAGAGAGAGAGAGGGAGGGAGAGAGGGAGAGAGGGAGAGAGGGAGACAGAGAGGTAGAGGGTTCTTGGCAATAGACAAAAATGATGATAATAAATGTTATAAAGCCAAATAAGGCCAGAAGTGAATATGATAAAGTCAGAAGCTGCTGGAAGGGGCAGATGCAATGATGAATTTGTCTATGAAAGACAATAGGGATGATTCTATTTGAGACTTTATGAAGATATGGGAATTTGGCATGAGAGTTTCTACAAAATAATGCCTCATGAAGAATTTTCCTGGCACTGCTTTCTTCTTCACAGATAGGAAAGATGTTTCCAAATGAACCCCATGTCTTATATATTTCTTGTATTTAGCAATTTCAGAAGGAATGTTGCTTTCCTGTCCGGGTAATACATATCAAAAATTACCAACACCAGGCCTCACTAGTCAGGTAAAGGCATGTCTAGCTACATTCTGAGAAATCTGGACAACTCAAACTCATTCTTATCCAAATCCTAGGTGAAGAACACATGATTTCTCTTTTTTTTTTGGGGGGGGGGGTATCCAGTTGTGGAGCCTGAACTCTGAGCCTGGGCACTGTCCATCAGCTCTTCAGCTCAAGGCTAGCGTTCTACCACATGATTTCTCAAAAGGTAGCACATTCTACCAATACTGTGTGGCCATAGAAAACAGGTGATCCTTCTAAGCCTTAGTTTTGTCATGAGTAGATTGTTGGAAAATGATTCCTACCTCATAGGATTACTGTTCATAGTAAATTAAAAACTGTTTACTGAGTACTTTTGTTTTAGATAGCCACCCTATGACATTCATGATTCAATACCCTAAAGGATTAGCATATGACTACAATAGTGTTCAATAAATTCAATATATATTGTAAAATACTAATTAGCGAAGTTTCAAATAACCAATCCTATTATATAGGCTAATGTCTCTCCAAAGATAAACAGGGTCTTGAAGAACAGGGTTATGAAAGTTTTGTGGGATTGCTGAAAAAACAATCTTATATCAAAGTCACGCGGTCAACACTGCCACTTTTCTATAAAAAGTGCTATGACAATTTCCAAAGTAAAAACCACAAATGTAATGATGACAGGAACAAATATTTGACATAAATGATGCCTGAAAATCTCCTTAGTTATCACAGTGTTTGCCCTTGATTTGGGGTTATCTGTTGTTGTTCCCTTCCAGGAAGCATCTGGGCTAGAGTTTCAGCCTAGTATAATACATTAATCTGAATAATCACAGCCCAGAATTACAGACAACCAACACAAGGTTAAAGACAAAGAGCTCCTGAAATCAGCCATGTTTATTTCCTGTTAGAGACCTCATTTTTCTTCTCATCAAATGACAATTGGAATTAAATGCTCCTGAAAGGTGTTTGGGGGGAAGTTTGGTTCTCCAGAGGGTAACATGCCAGGCTTATACTACATTCTACAACTATATAAACTCTGGAAAGATGGTTTCCTGGTGAATGTCTTCTTTTTCCTTAATTTAAAAAATAAATTGTCATGGAACACTTCCATTATGCATATTGTGAAGAGAGTCAGGAGTTATCTGCGCATTAAAAGAAG
>NW_027205822.1:0-12241 GCF_024711535.1 Dipodomys merriami
TGAGAATCTTAAAGGTATGGACAAATTTCTAGCAAACATTGACATGCCCAAACTAAACCAAGATGATTTAAACCAACTTAACAAAGCCATATCAAGCATCAAAATAGAAGCAGCAATAAAAGACCTCCAACTTTTCCCAGGTGCCGGTGGCTCATGCCTGTAATCCTAGCTACTCAGGAGGCTGAGATCTAAGGATCACAGTTCAAAACCAGCCTGGGCAGAAAAGTCCGTGAATCTCCAATAAATCACTAGAAAAAAACAGAAGTGGTGCTGTGGCTCAAGCGGTACAGTGCTCTCCTTGATCTGAAGTGTAGGGACAGCACCCAGGCCCAGAGTTTAAGTCCCATGACCGCAAAACAAGAAAAAAGACCCCCCACCAAAGAAAAGTCCAGGGCTAGATGGATTTACATCTGGATTCTACAAAGCCTTCAAGGCAGAACTCACACCAATACTCCTCCATCTCTTCAATGAAATTAAAAGTAAAACATACCTACCACACTCTTTTTATGAATTCAGCATAATCCTCCTCCCAAAACCAGGAACTCATCAAAGAAAGAGCACTATAGACCCATTTCTTTGATGAATTTCGATGCAAAATTTCTCAATAAAATCTTGGCCAATCAACTACAACAACTCATCAAAAAAATCATACACTGAGATCAAACAGGATTCATTTCAGTGATGCAAAACTGGTTGAACATAAACAAAACGATATAATTCATCTCATCAACAAGAGCAAGAATAAGAACCACATGATTATCTCAATAGATGTGGAAAAAACTTTTACAAGATCCAACACTTATGATGAAGGCTCTGTATAAACTAGGAATCCATGGAACATTCCTCAATACAATAAAGGCTGTATATGACAAACTTACAGCCAGCATTATACTTAATGGTGAAAAGATAAAACCATTTCCTCTAAATTCCGGGAACATGACAAGGATGTCCAATCCCTTCAGTCCTCTTCAAACTAGTATTAGAATGCCTAGCTAGGGAAATAAGAGAAGACGCTGACATAAAGGGGATCCAAATAGGGGAAAATGAAGTAAAACTCTTCCTCTTGGCAGAAGATATGATCTTGTATTTACAGAAACCTATAGATTCAACTCCTAATTACTTGAGCTGATCGGAAACGTTGGCAAAAAAGAAAGGTATAAAATTAACCCTCAGAAATCAATAGCTTTCTTGTATTCCAATAATGAGAAGAGGGCAGCTGAAATTAGGAAAGCAACCCCTTTTACAATAGCCCCACAAAAGAATAAAATACTTAGGAGTTAACCAAATGGATGAAGGACCTCTATGACAAAAACTTTAAAAACTTTTTAAAAAAAGAAATTAAAGGAGAACTAAGCAAGTGGAAAAACCTCCCATGCTCCTGGATTGGGAAGAGTAACATCGTGAAAATGGCAATATTGCCCAAGGCTACCTACAAATTCATTGCGATACCTATCAATATCCCAACTTCATTCTTCAATGAAATAGAGGAAGCAATCCAAAAATTCATATGGAACAATAAAAACCCCAAATAACAAAAACAATCCTTAGTTAAAAGAGCATCACTGGAGGAATATCAATTCAAAATTTCAAAACTCTAATTAAAAGCCATAGTAATCAAAACAGCTTGGTACTGACACAAGAACAGACCCGAGGATGAATTGTTTAGGACTGAAGACCCAGAAATGAATCCAAAGACCTATAGCTACCCAATCTTTGATAAGGGTGCTAATGAAATTGAATGGGGGCTGGGAAGGTGGCTCAGTGGTAAAGTGCTTGCCTTGCATGCATGAGGCCTTAGGTTCTATTCCTCAGCACCACATAAGCAGTTAAAAACCCAGAAGTGGTGTTGTGGTTCAAGTGGAAGAGCTCTAGCTTTGAGCTGAAGAGCTGAGGGACAGTACCCAGGCCCTTAGTTCAGGCCCACAATCGGACTCCCCCCCCCAAAAAAAAAGAAATTGAATGGAAAGAAAAAACAGCTTTTTTAGTAAATGGTGTTGGTAAAATTGGTCAAAAACTTGTAGAAAACTAAAGATAGGACCGTATATAACACCCTGCACCAGAATCAACTCCAAATGGATCAAAGACCTCTAAAGAAAAGCAGAGTCCAAGAAAACATGACAGGAAGGAATAGGAGAAACTCTAGGGTTCTTTTGCACAAGCCAAAAGTTTCTTAATAGATACCCAGAAGCACAACAGATCAAGGAAAGGTTAGGCAAATGGTATTGCATGAAACTGAGAGCTTCTGCAAGGCAAAAGACATCGCTCACAAGATCAACAGAAATCCCACGGACTGGGAGAAAATCTTCACTAGCCAAACAATGGACAAGGGTCTCATGTTTAAAATATACTTAGAACTCAAAAAACGAAATCTCCTAAAAACAAATCCTCAAACAACTGCCCAATTAACAAATGGGCTAAATACTTAAAGAGAGACTACTCTGAAAAGGAAATAAGAATAGCCTATAGACACATGATGAAATGCTTAGCTCCTCTAGCCATAAAAGAAATACAAATAAACAAAGAGATAATTTGCAACAAGGACAAGTCAAAAATGAGCTTTACAACGTTGGTGCGGGGGGGGGGGATTGGGGGGGTTGGGGGGAGGTAGGGAAGGGATGTGAAGGGTAAACAAAGGAGGAGGCTGCAATGCTTGATAAGAAATGTACACATTATCCTGCCCATGTAATTGTAACCCCTCTGTAGAATATGTTCACAAAAAAAATTAAATTAAGTTACCCCCCCCCAAAAGGAAATACAAATCAAGATAACACTGAGATTCCACTTCATCCCAATTAGAATGGCTATAATCAGGAAATTTAGTAACAGATGCTGGTGGCCATGTTGCTAGAGGAGAACCCTACTGCATTTTGGTGGGAGTGTAAACTTGTTGAAACACTCTGGAAAGCAGTATGGAGGTTCCTCAAAAGACTTCATATTGCAGGGCACTGGTGGCTTACGCCTGTAATCCTACCTACTGAGGCTGAGATCTGAGGATCGTGGTTCAAAGCCAGCCCGTGCAGGAAAGACCATGAGAATCCTATCTCCAATAAACCACTAGAAAACTGGAAGTGGCGCTGTCATTCAAATGGTAGAGCCCTGCCTTGAGCTGAAGAGTTGTGGGACAGAGCCCAGGCCCAGAGTTCAAGCCTCACAAACAAAAAAAAAAAAAAAAAAAAGACTCCATGTAGAGCTCCAATTTGGCCCAGCAATCCCACTTTTGGGATTTTACCCAAACAATCACAAACAGGGTAATACCAAAGCTACCAGCACAATCATGTTTATCACAGCATTATTTACCATAGCTAAGATAGGGAACCAACCCAAATGCCCCTCAGTATATGAATGGATCAAGAAAATGTGGTATAAATATATACAATGAAATTCTATGCCTCCATCAGAAAGAATGACATTGCCTCATTTGTTAGGAATTGAAAAGACTTGGAAAAAATTATATTTACTTAAGTAAGCCAGGCCCAAAGAAACATAGTTTCCATGGTTTCCCTTGTTTGCAATTACTAGCACAGGTCGCTATGTACACACAAACACATGAGATAATGTGAAGCAAAATGTAACCCAAGACAGGGACAGAGTGGTTTTGTCTTTATTGCTAGTGTTTTATAATGTACTTAAAATGCACTATGTGAATCTTTTGTTTCTTTTGTATGTTCTTCCCCGCCCGTGTAACCCCTGTTTTCACTGGATCTGATACTGGTGTTCTGCACCTTGTACATACATTTTTGTAATGTGGGGAGTGGAAAGGATATTGGGGAACGTTTAAATGAGGATGCAGGCTGACCTATTGTGATGACAAGATGTACAGGACACTAAGTTAAAAAATGAACTTTACAATGTAGGGGGGGGTCAGGAGGTGTTGGGGAGGGGGGAGGGAAATGATGGTAGGGGGAAAACAAAGGAAGAGTTAAATGCTTGCTATGGAATGTACTCATTACCGTACTTATGTACCTGTAACCCCTCTCTACAGCATTTTTATTATATATATATATACCTATATATTCGCATATATATGTATCTACATACATATATTTTTAAAGGAAAATGAACTTTACAACTTCAGTAGGGGAGGGGGTTTAGTTGTAGAGGTGGGAGGGAAGGAGTGGTAGGGGGAAAACAAAGAAGAAGGCAACAATGCTCAATAGGAAATGCACTCATTGCCTTGTTCATGTAACTGTAACCCCTATGTACAGCATTTTTACAGTAAAAAGCTTACAAAAAATAATTCATGATTCAAAGCAAGCCCTAGCAGGAAAGTCTGTCAGATACTGATCTCCAACTAACCACGAGAAAACAGGGAGTGGCACTGTGGCTCAAGTGGTAGAGAGCTTGGCTTGAGCTGAAATTCAACCCAACGACCAACAAAAAGAAAAAAAAAAGAAAGCACCAAACAACCTGAAGATGTTGTCCAGAATAATGAGTGGGGCATAATGGAATTACATAACTTAGTCACTTGCAACCTAGTTTACCAGGGGAGATGGTGGGTGATTTGTGTGTGTACCAAAATCTGCAAAATTATTTTGCTCTTTCCCAAGGAGGGAGGAAGGGAGGAATGGAGGAGGGGAGAAGGAGTTTGTTTGGCCTTTCCTTTTGGTTCAGTGATTGCCTTCTGGAGACAAATTCAGAGAAATTCCACTTGTAATCCTACTTACATGCTTGGCAAAGAAGTCATTCCATGGACGTGGTCTGTGTCCTGTCCTTGGCCAGGTCCCAACCACCACTGGGTAATACAAGTCCCAATTCAGGACCAAGATGACTTGAAGACAACTGATCCACTGGGCAGGTGGACCTAACCACGTCCAGAAAAGACAGAAAGTACCATGCTGAGGGAAACACCGGAGATCTAGACTGGGCAGAGATTTTTTTGTGATTCTCATTTTGTATTACCACTTTGATTCTACAAAATAAACTATGGATTTTAACTTTCTTCCCTCCCTTTGGATAAAACTCACAAAAACCTTGTCTTTAGCTTTTAAGACATTTAACTCTTAGGTCTGGCCAATCATTTCCAGGATAGTGAATTACGTAATTGTATTTTGAACGCATAAATCATGCATATAAAACTAGCATATTTTGATCTTATGAGAAAACACCCTTGTTCTTTTCTGGTGTTATGACTAGTGTGATAATGCTCACTCAGGTTTATATCATTGTGCAATCATTGTTCCATTTTGTTCAGTAAACAGTTTTTCAGGACAGGAGAGCTGTGAGGGATGAATAATTTATCTGTACTTCTTGTGGCCTGGGAAGAGCTTCTCAGAATGTTTGCAAGAGGAAATAGGACTCCATATAGACCGAATGTAGAAAAAGATACACACCTTCAGTGCCACAGAAGGACAAATAAGAAAACTCATCCAGGCTCAGAGCAAAGCAACATGATGGGTTGTTTAGGTGCGTGAAAATTTGTGGATTGTCTTTCTTACCATAGAGAGATCATTCAATGCTGGCATTTATAATATGTTCCAGGACTCATATCTGTTTAGGTCTGTTTCCTCTGAAGCATCTTTGATAGGGACAGAAAGGAGAATGTAACAATGGCACCTAGTTATGTTCTCTGAACGAGATTTTATCTCTTTCCTGAAACAAGTTAGGGTTGTAATGAATGACTTGGATTTCCTGAGAGAAATTGATGTGTATTTCTTGTTTCTATTAAAGTTATCAAATGAATAACCTTAAATTTGTAAAATGTTATTATAACAAATATGAGATAATGATTTTTATGATACTAGGATGCATCCAGTTTCCTTTTAGATAGAAAATATTTGGCTGGCTTCCAACTAAAATCTTTGCATCTCAGCCTCCAGAGTATCTCGGGATGTAGGCATCAGTCACCTCTCCAGGCTGAGACAAATATTTTTGCTAAGGAAAATCACTATGATATGGAACATGAGGCATGAAGAATGTAGAATATGTATTTTAATGTTTTCGTTTCTTTCATGCATGTGTTTCTAACGCATTTATAAGATTATTTCATTGTTGCTTTGTATGTCCCTCCTCCACAGTGTAACCCCCGCTTTCACTATATTTGATGTCAGTATAACATGTGGAGGAGATGGGGACAAACAAGTCGTTTAAGGATTCATGTGGACCTGTTGCAACAATGAGAAGTACAAAATGTCATGTCAAAACCAGCTTTACAATGTCGGTGTTGGGGGGGAGGGGGTATGATTGGGTGGGAGGGAGGGGGGAGGCTGGTAAGGGAGGTGAAGGGTAAACAAAGGAGGAGGCTGCAATGCTTGGTAAGAAATGTATGCATTATCCTGCCCATGTAATTGTAACCCCTCTGTACAGTATGTTCTCAAATAAAATAAAATAAAATATAAAAAAATAAAATAAAATAAAAAGGAATATTTTGAAAGCATTAACAAAACTGAACTTATCACAAACTTACTGTCTTCAGTGAGGAGAAAAATGAGAAAGAAGTTACAGAGGCAGACAATTGGAGACTAAATAGAAGTTAGTGAATATTTCTTTGTTATCAGAGCTACTAAAGATTTCTTTTTAGAAAAATTCAGCTTGATATAGTGGTACATGCCTACAATTCTAACTACTTAAGAGCTAGACAGTGGAAAGTATAGGAGGTTTGCTGTTTGTATGGTAAAAATGTGATACAGGTACTTCAATATTTAAAACAAACTGGTGCCACATGTTTATAAGAGAGGCAAAAGTAGGAGGATAATGTTTTGAGGCCAGTCTAGGCAGTTAATAATAAACTATCTGAAAAGAAATCTAAAGCTCAACAAAGTGCTAGGTGTATGGATCAAGAGCAATTATCCAGGAAGTTTGAGACCCTGAGTTCAATCCCTTCTCCTGAAAAAAAAAGAAACAAGAAAAGGAAAAAGATTATGATACAATTTTCAAGATATTTTCTATGCATTTTTTGGCTACAATTTCCTTCTTCAATTGCCTTAAAAGTTTTGTGAAGTCATTTACACAGACGAATACCATTATTTGGGGAATTCACAAGAAATTCTTTACAACTCGTTTTGTTAAAGAACAACTCTGTAAATCTGAATTCAATGAGCTCAAAAGGAGAGGTAATGGTTTCATGAAAATGCACTTCATAGCTATGCGTCAGAATGTGAGGAATGATTGACTTGATTTTATATCAATTTTAAAAATTAGGGTAAATTCTTTTAGAATTTGGGATACACTTTTAAGCAAGATTTTTAGACAGTAAAATTATGGTTGTTATTTTGATAAAAGCTGTAAGACAATTGTTTCATAGATTTTATAGAAGCTATTCAACAATTGTTGGATAAATTCCAACAATGCAAATGTGTGTTCTGTTTCATCTGATGGTGTTACATATCTCATCATCTAGCGTTAGGAGGATGTTATCTTCATTTTCAAAATACAGAAATGGAGGCATGGGGAGACTTCGTGTGTTGCTGAAGGCTGATGTGTAAATGACAACTGAGACTGAGCAGAAACCAGAATCATGGCTGAAATTCAATTCATGATTTCCAAACCCGGTGACTATACTAACACTTAAATTTTTGTGCTAGCTGGGTGATATTGGACATGTTTCTTAGACTTGTCATGTGTTGTTTTATTCCTGTAAACAGGTAAAAATATTGGTGTTTTCTAGAAATAAAGATTATACCTTTTGTAAAGTGCTATGCACAGAACATGAAATAAAAATTCCATGAATTCTGAAGTTCTTTATGCATTTTTGAAAATTATTATTGGAAGAATCAAGATAGTGAAATTATTTACATTCCTTACATTCCAGAAAACATTATCTGAACACATTTGAGAAGAATTTCTATAATATTCTTGTAATGTATGGGTTTTGGGTGTGCTTATTTGCCTTCTCTCTGTATCTTCTTAATTGGGTTATTTATTGTCTTATCCGTGTGTTTAAGAGTCATATATATATATATATATATATATATATATATATATATATATATATATATAAGCTATCTGTGAAGAACTTTATATTTTTCTTCATTATATTAGCAAAAATGCCTGCTATGTGTTTGAATACAAATGGATGACATCTTTGCCTGACTTCAGAACAACTGGGAATATTTTCATTCTAATGCAGTAATCTTTATCAGGTCAAGATAGTTCCCATATAATAATTTTGATAAAATTCACCATTCTGCTATTTTGAAAAGTGCAGATTTATTATAGGGTCACAGCAGGGAATTGCCCTGTGATCTGTCTCCTCTACAGGCATGGAACCCTTATTTGCAAACTAGAAAAAAATTACTAGAAGTAATTTTTGCTTGTAGGACTATTAAATTTTTGGCCTATGTACTCAGGATGTTTTGCCAGGAAAAAAATCCACACATAGAAATTAGATCATCACAACTCTTTAAATTGGGATTAGCAATACATATTTGTATTCTTGATGTGCAATATCACAAACTGTGTTTGTGACAGAATAAATATAAGTGGATCATCTAGAATCTGGGAATGGTTAGTAAACTTTTTGAGAATTTTCTCATACTGTCCGAACTTTCATAAACATAAATAAGACAAACCAAATGAGGTGGTTTATACCTATAATCCTAGCTACTCTGAAAATGGAAATATGGATAGTCACTGTTCAAGGTCAAGCTGGAAGACATACAAGAGACCTTCTTCTCAAACAATAAAAGCTGGTTGTGCCAATGTGTGGCTGTCATCCTACCTATGTTGGACATACAACTAGGAAGTTCACTATCCAGTTATCCTAGGAATAAACAAATGCAAGGTTCTATCTCAAAAATAATCGAAGCAATAATTTCTGGATGTGGCATGAATCAAGTGGTATGGTGCCTGCTTGGCAAATGCCAGGCTCTGAATTTGAATCCAAGTATTTACCAAAAAATTAAAAGTGAACAATATGAAATAATTCTCTAAATTTCTCATTTAGTGTAATTATCATATGTATTCTCCAAATAAACTTGTAGTGAAGGCAGAGAATTAAATAATCCAGATCAATATAAAATTCCAGAATCATAGAATGGCTAAGATTCAGCTTTGAGATCATTCAATGTCTGGATCTTACTGTTCTTAGATCCACAATCTTATAGGAAAAGAAAAGAATGTATATGTACAATACATTTATTTACTCCCTTCATCCAGTTTCACATATCGAAATTCTATCTCAAATGTAATGTTATAGAAGTGGGCCTTTGTGTGTACATGGATGGTAATTAAGTCATGCAAGCAAAACTTCATGAATTGGATTTAAATAAACAAAACCAAATAGATTTCACTCCTGAACTTTAAAACAGGGCCTCACTCAGAATTAAAAAATCCTGACTATGCTGGCATTGTAATCTTGGACCTACAGGCTCCAGATTGGAGAAATAAATTTGTTGTTTATAAGCAATTCAGTGTCTGGTAATTTGTCATCATACGTCAAAAGGACTGACAGTAAGCCAGCTGAAAAGGACTGTTGTGGTTTCTTTTTTCTTTCTTTCTTTCTTTCTTTCTTTCTTTCTTTCTTTCTTTCTTTCTTTCTTTCTTTCTTTCTTTCTTTCTTTCTTTCTTTCTTTCTTTCTTCCTTTCTTTCTTTTGGTTGTGCGGCCTCAAATCTGGGCCAGGGCACTGTCCCCCAGTTCTTCAGCTGTAGACCAACGCTTTATCACTTAAGCCTAGGCCCCAAATCCGGCTTTTTCTAATTATGTGGTGCTGAGGAATTGAACCCAGCGCCTCATGCTTGCAAGGCAAGCACTCTACTACTGAGACACCTTCCCAGCGCCAGTTTCTCTATTTCATTTTTCCATCTTTCCAGAGTCCTTCTGATATTGAAAAAGGCTAAATCTCCATAGAGAAACGTTTAAAAGTACCCTTTTGTCCAATTCTGACTTCACAAATTTTGGAGTGTAAGGAATGACATCAAGTACCCAAGAGACCTAAGACAGGACACTTCATCGTCTTCTGCTTTGCTCATCAGCACCTAGTGCAAATTTACACTATATCAACAAATCAACTAATGGTAGTTATAATAAATTTTAAAATGCATAGCCAGAAAACACTTTATGAACACTCTTGCACTAGTCTCATGGGCTTCCATGTCCAAAATAGGAAACTGAGGTTTAAAAAGAGGTTGCAAAACTGGTATATTGGTTCATTTAAACTCAGACTGATCTATAATCATACTTAGGCTAACATACTATGTGCACTTATTTTTCTGCTCACAGAAATTTTTTCAAGTTCTACACTCTTATATGCTACCATGATATCTTTATCCTGGGTGCTTTACTGGTGCCACCATGTCATATCAGCTGAAGTTGATACGTCTGTTCCCACTCAGATAAAACAGCTGAGAATTGGGCAACGGTACTTTTAAAATCTCCCATGCAGTAATAATGTGTAATTAACAGTATGAAATCCTGGGCTAGAGAATAAAACTTGTAGACAGGCACCAGTGGCTCAAGCATGTAATCCTAGCTTGTCAGGAGGCTGAGATCTGAGGATCATCATTCAAAGCCAGCCCAAGCAGGAAAGTTCATGAGTTTCTTATCTCCAATAAACCATTATAAAACGGAAGTGGCATTGTGGCTGAAGTCGTAGAGCCCTAGCCTTGAGCTGAAGAGCACATGGAAAGCCCCAAAACCCAGAGTTCAACCCCATGAACAACCAAAAAATAAAAAAAGAGAAGAGAATAAAACTTCTATGATGATGCTAGGCCTACCTCACAAATCTTTCTTGGTCTCTTCCTTCCTTCATTTTTATTGCTGGGGATTGAACCCAGGGCCCTGTGTATATTAAGAAATTGCCATAACACCAAGCTATATGGCCATTTCCATCTCTCCAATTTCACTCTCAAACTCACCTTGTTCCTGATACCTTACATTCCTTGGTCATAATATTTGGAGAATACTGAACTTCCTAAGTTTTTCATCATTTTACAGAATATTTGTTTTCTCCATTCCTATGTATAAAGACACTGTGCAGGAAGGATTTTTTTCAACTCCCCAGGCAGAGTTCATATATCATTACATTTATAATAACAACTCACTTAAATAATTGTTTGTCTTCTTCAGAATATTAGTAGACCCATGTTGAATCCTAGCTGTTATATAAACAGGAATAGAATTCTTCTTGTGTTATTTTACTTTTTTGACTTGGTCAAATTTTCCTGATTTTGTAGGAAAGGTTTTTCTGCATGAATAATTTTCAGGACATTTCTGCATATTGTGTATAATAAAATTAAGAGATTTCTAGCCAAAGCGAACAACTCAGAATTCTAAAGCTTAATGACTGTACTCTGGGTTCCTGGTCACGTGGTACTGCATTTGGCATCTTGGTATTACAAAAATAGACAATATATATTGAAAGTTGCTGTCTTTTTGGTTTCCCCTTTTCAGCCATATGAAGCAAGTAAACTGTGGGAGTATGAGCTGGTAATCTTTTAAAATTTTTTTATTGTAAAATATTGTATAGAGGGGTTACAGTTACATGAGTAAGGTAATGAGTACATTTCCCGTTGAGCATTGTTACTCCATCCTTTGTTTTCCTCCTACATTCCTCTTTCTCCTTACTTCCCTAACTCTTCCTTCTCCGTATCCTGAAGTTGTGAAGTTCAGTTTCATCATAGTGTATTGTACATCTCACTGTTACAATTGGTCAACCACTATCCTTGTTTCAGCATTTTGTTATCTTCCCCTCCCCAAATTAGAAAACTGTATATACAAGATGCAGGGAACCGGAATCAAATACAGTGACAACAGAGGATATATGAGTTGGTAATCTTTAGCCTTCAAATTCCAAAAAAAAAATAAGCAATGAAAGATCAAATTCTGTTCATAAGTGTAATCTCTACCTTCCAAATGATGCTCTGATTCTTCCATTAAAATAAAATCCTGTTCCAGACTGAAATGCAGATACCCATGGAAATGATGACAATAAGTTGCTATTATTTAAATATGGCTTCCTATTGAAGAAATACCATGGAAAAGGTTTTTACAAAAACTGGATGATAGCAAGAGTCATTTCAGACAAAGTTAATAGTGGGTAAGTTGGGTAAAACTTACAAAATTGGAACTACATGCTGGGAAAAAGAATAAATTCACAGGGAGGAGTAACTTACTGTTTTAGATGAGCCAAGTTAAGATGGATCATTATGTAAGAAGAAAGTTTGTATTTGGTTCTTTCTAACGAGCAGATACTTTTCTATAAAAAATGAATACTAGAGTGAAAAATCCAAAAGAACTTTGATGATACATATAATATTTTGGAGACAGCAAAGATTTTCAGTAATAAAAACAGTTCAATTAATTAT
>NW_027205823.1:0-12238 GCF_024711535.1 Dipodomys merriami
CCTATAATGAAATATAAAGTACTATTCCTCTCCAATTTGCTGTCTGGTTATTGAGAGAATTATAGAAATTATTAAGAGACTTGTCCTTACTGAAACAATTACTTCTGTAGAGGGGAATACAAATAGAGTTCCATTAAACCATGCAATGAATCAGAATTTAAACCTTGGCTAAACATTTATTTCATATCTATCTATCTATCTATCTATCTATCTATCTATCTATCTATCTATCTATCTATCTATCTATTCCTACCCTTTTCCAGGCATTCTTGCAGATATCTGGGAGATAAAATAAGGAAGCAGACAAGTAGATTCCCTTCTCTCTCTCTCTCTCTCTCTCTCTCTCTCTCTCTCTCTCTCTCTCTCTCTCTCTCTCTGTTCTTCCATTCTGGTGGAACAAACTGAGCAGAAATAAGTAATCCAAGAAACACATAACCTAACAGAGCTGAATGTAAAAAATGTCAAAGAAGATTCAGTAGAAGATTTGGTCAGAAAGATGGAGGAAGTGGGGACTTGAGTTCCAGTGGTCTAGAAAATATTACCCAGAAGGTGATGTGTGAGAGACCTTCCTGAGGAGAGAGAATGAGCCATAGAAGGATCTGGACTCAGAACACCCCAGGGAGCAAGGGAAGACCTGCAGCAAAAATGACCTTGGTGACCTTGAAGCATTCAGAAGGCAGTGTGACTGCACAGATGCAAGCAAGAAGTGACATGGAGGGAAATTTGACTGAAGAATCAGAAGGGGTAGAATCTTTATGGTTTGGGTACTTGGTGCTTAAACTCAGGGTGGTGCTATCCCTTAGTTTTTTCAAGGCTGATAACGTACCACTTGAGCCATACGTCCAGTTCTGGCTTGTTGGTGGTTAATTAAAGGTAAGAGGCTCTTTCCTACCTGGGCTACCTTGAAACCTCTCAGTCCTCAGCTTATTGAGTAGCTAGGATTATCGGTGTGAGCACCAGAACCTAGCATTTATTTTCTTAAGTCTTTATTTTCTTCTGCATATTTTTGGAAGCCATTAAACATATGACGAGTGCTTCTAAAAGACTAACCAATTGTTCCAGGTTTTTGAAATACCATAACTCCTGTGGCTACTCATAGCTCATTTGGAGTGATTTCACTAAGTGAGCATGGATCTGTATGAAGAGCAAACAGTTTGGTTCTTAGGAAGGGAAAGCCCCTCTTCGTGACAGTAAATACACAATTGATGATGGAGAGAGAAGTCAGGGTGTTATGTAAGTTAGCATTTCCCCAAATTCCTTCAGTAATACTAGCTTGAAGGTATGTGAATTAATGTTGCACAGTAAGATTTGAGTCAGTATGAGAAATGCTCTGTTCCACAAAAATAACCAGAGCACTGTTGTGGAGAGATCTCAAAATTTTACATGCTTCTTCAAGCTAAGGTTGAAAATGGGCAGGTTCACACATAGCAGGACATCCTAGTATAAGGACTCCAGCTTAAAACAACTATTCTTAAAACTATCTATTCTATGAAAACAACAATGTAATGAGTAATAAGCCTCCAAGACCAGGAACAGTCATCTTTGGTTACTATGACGTCAATATAAATGATGTCAACTCAGAAAGATCTTAAGAAGATCCTGGAAAAATCATCTTTGCTCTCCTATTTAGAACTATGGGATAGAGCAGAGACCTTCAATCATTCCAGGGAGTTTGTAAGATGGTTCACTGAAGTATGGGAAGATAATATTATGCTGTTGGTAGAGAAAGGTAGAGGTAGAGATAGAGAATGGAATAGAGATAAAGATAGAGATAGATCTTTTTTGTGGGGGTACCAGGGCTGAATTCACACTTCTATGTTTGCTTGGTTTTCTTACAGCTGGTGCTCTACCACTTGAGCCATATTTTCAGCCTGGCTTGTGTGTGTGTGTGTGTGTGTGTGTGTGTGTGTGTGTGTGTGTGTGTGTGTGTGTGTGTGTGTGTAAGAGCTGTTCCTGGGACTTGAACTCAGGTCCTGGGCACTGTCCTTTAGCTTCTTTGCTCAAGGCTTGCTACAAACCTCAACCCTCAGATCTCAGCCTGCTGAGTTGAAAGAATTAGAGAGATGAGCCACTGGTTCTGGGCTTCATGGTTTATATTTATACTATTTTGCAGATCAAGAGACACTAATATCCTAATTTTTAACTCATATCTTAAAGGTGGCAAACAAATACTGTTATGAATACATACATTTAGCTTAGCTCCACTGAAATGTTATAGATAAGGACACATGATTAAGAAAAGCTTGGATTAGCTGGAGGCATGGCTAAAGTTGTAAATAAAGCACAGTGAACACTGGTGGCTCATGTCTGTAATCCTAGATACTCAGTAGGCTGGGATCTGAGGATCGTTGTTCAAAGCCAACCTGGGCAGAAAAGTGCCCGTGAGACTCTTCGTCAATGAACCACTCAAAAACCCAAAATGATGCTGCATGTGACTCAAAGTGGTAGAGTGCTAGCTTTGAACAAAAGAGATCGAGGTCAGGCCCTGAGTTCAAGTACCACAATGGACAACAACAAAAAAAGTAGAAAAGAAGCCAGAGACTCGTGGTTCATGCCTGTAGTCCTAGCTACTCAGGAGGCTGAGATCTGAAGATTACGGTTTAAAGCCAACCTGGGCAGGAAAGTCAATGAGACTCTTATCTCCAATAAACCACCAGAAAACAGGAAGTGGCACTGTGGCTCAAGTGGTAGAGTGCTAGCCTTGAGCTGAAGAGCTAAGGGACAGCACCCAGGCCCAGAGTTCAAGCCCCATGACCAACAAAAAAAAGAAAGAAAGAAAAAGGAAGGAAGGAAAGAAAGAAAGAAAGAAAGAAAGAAAGAAAGAAAGAAAGAAAGAAAGAAAGAAAGAAAGAAAGAAAGAAAGGAAGGAAGGAAGGAAGGAAGGAAGGAAGGAAGGAAGGAAGGAAAGAAAGAAAGAAAGAAAGAAAGAAAGAAAGAAAGAAAGAAAGAAAGAAAGAAAGAAAGAAGAAAAAACAAGTAGAAAAGCAAAGTTTGGAGACTCTTAGCTGAGATGACCTAGAGAAAGAAATATGTAATACTGATACCAGGGCTCTAGCTGTGGAAATGAAAAGGAAAGAAAGGATCTGTCATGAGTAGTATTTGTGGGGAATGGATGTTGGGGAGCAGGAAGTGGTTATCAGCAATAAGACAAAATGAGTGCTGAAAGAATGGTAACTCCAAGGCTAAATGATCTGGAGATGGACTGATCTTTACTACTGTTTGTGTGGAGGAAATGGCATACAACGAAAGGATAAAGCAGTCATTATACAGCTGTGTAGCAGCACCATGAATACGTAGCCAAGTGTCTGGCCAAACCAAGTTTCAAGAAATATCTTCAAGGAAAATGAAAGAACCAGTGAATAAATAAAAACAAAAGGCTCTGTGTTGGTTCCATATCTTAGCTATGGTAAATAATGCTGCAAATGAACATAGTTGTGCTGGTAGCTTTAGTATGGTCTTGTTTGTGATCATTTGGGTAAATGCCCAAAAGTGGGATTGCTGGGTCATAGGGGAGCTCTATGTGGAGTCTTTTGAGGAACCTCCTACTGCTTTCCAAAGTGGTTGAACAAGTTTACACTCCCACCAACAATGCAGTAAGTTTCCCTTCTGTCCACATCCCCTCCAGCATCTGTTGTTATTAGAGTTCTTGATTCTAGCCATTCTAACTGGAGTGAGGTGGTATATCAATGTTGTTTTGATTTGCCTTTCCTTCACCATTATTTACCATAGCTAAGATATGGAACCAACCCAGATGCCCCTCAGTAGATCAATGGATCAAAAAAATGTGGTATATACACAATGGAATTCTATGCCTCCATCAGAAAGAATGACATTGCCCCATTTGTTAGGAAATGGGAAGACTTGGAAAAAATTATATTAAGTGAAGTAAGCCAGGCCCAAAGAAACATATGGTTTCCCTTATTTGTAATAACTAGTATATGTCTGAGACAAGCAGAAACAGTCAGATAAGTTGATGTTAGGTGAAATGAACCCCAAGATAAGGACTCAAATGGTTTTTCTTTCTTGCTATTGTTTCTAACATATTTATAAGATGATTTCTTTGTTGCTTTGTATGTCCCTCAACCATGGTATAACCTCTGTTTTCACTGTATTTAATGTTGGTATAATTTGGGGAGGGGGGGGGAAACAAATTGTTTAAATAGGGATACACGTGGACCCATTGCAACAATGAGATGTACAAGACATTATGTGGAAAAACGAACTTTACAACTTTGAAGCAGGTGGGGGAGGATGGGGGGGGCGGGAGGAGAGTGGCTGAGGATGGAGATGGGAAGGGATGGGAGGGGGAAACAAAGGAGGAGGCAACAATGCTTGATAAGAAATGTACTCATTACCTTGTTCATGTAATTGTAACCCCTCTGTATGGTATTTTCACAATAAATAAATATATATATATAATAAAAAATTAAAATTAAAAAAACAAAGGGCTCTATAGAGATATGTAAAAATAGGAAAATATAGGGAAAATGAATATGGCCACACAAAATTCCATCCCTGAAAAATAAAGGTAAATTATAAAATTTACAATATCTGGGGTAGTGTGTGTGTGTGTGTGTGTGTGTGTGTGTGTGTGGTTGGCAGTCACTCTGTCACTTGAGCCACACCTCTAATCTTTATTAATTTTTTTCTGGACATGAAATCAATAATATTTTCCAAAGGACAATTTCTTCTATGCATGCTTTTATGATAGCCTTGAAAAAAATGTTGTCATATATATCCATTGTCAAAAATCAGAAAACACAGATAAACATGAAAAGGAAATGATAGAATTTATGTCACATTCAGAGATAACACACATATATTTATAAAATGATTTATATTATATAAACTATCTTGTAATTTTCATTCAGTGTTGTGTCTATTCATGTTAATCAATGTGTTTTACAGAGTTGTTTTCAATATCTGCAAAATACAATATCCTTAATCAACACTCTGTTATTCCCAAATCTAGTATTTCACCAATAAGCTGGTTTTTGTTTGTTTTCATTATAAAACCACTGCCATACAAACTGGAGGTAAAGAATCCAAAATAAAATAGAAAACAGTTAGGGCAAAGGGCTTGGCTCAAGGGGCATGTGACTTGCCTAGCAAATGTGAGGTCCTAGGTTCAATCCTGAGACAGACAGACCAACAGAGAGACAGACAGACAGACAGACAGACAGACAGACACACACACACACACACACAAACACACACACACACACACACACACACACACACACACACACACACACACACCAAAAAACAACAACAACAAAGGTTGTGATAAATATGCTGGCAGAACTGCTCCTCTGTTCCTATTCTTAGGTTGTTCTACAAGCATAATACCTGAAAGTCATATTGTGGAGTCAAGTTGCTTCCTACTTCCTGATTCCCCTCCAGTAATTCTGAATGAGATTTCACACATATGTAAACTCCTTTCAACTGTGCTTTCACATATGCTCCAACTTAGTTGATTTCCATAGGAACCCCTTGAGCAGACCCCCCTGTCACAGATGAAAAGGAATTCTAAGACAGGAGCTTTTCTCAAGTGTATAAGAGGACTTCTCCATATCACTAGATGGAATGCCAATGTGTCAAGGAAAAAAATAACATTACCTGATCCACACTTTCTCCAAAATTACGTAAATAAGCCCAAGTTTCTAATGAGGATATTTTGAAACTAAACCATAGTTTCCTATTGTTTGTTTTATATTGGATTACTGCATTTTGCCTTGTAGAGAAGCCTTTCTGTCCTCTTGCCACAGTGCATACTTTGCTCTTAAGTAAATCCCTTTGTTAAAATATGGTTGCTTTGAAATGACACCTGGCTGTCAGTATTGTTTATGATACCTGGATGTTCTTGTTATCTTTAAGCAGAAAAAGGATCAAAGGCATAAAGAGCACAAAAGAGCTTTTAGAAGGTTTTTTTTTTTTTTTTTCAATTCCACTATAGCTATTGGAGCTAAGCAAGCCTGTCTGTGTCTAACCAGAAGTGCTATGGTCTGAATGACTCTACCAAAACTGATGTTGAAATGTAACCTCTTTGGTGAAATGGGATCAGTAGGCTGGATGAGGTGGCTCACATCTATAATCCCAGCTACTTGGAAGAGATCAGGAGGTTCACAATTTGGAGTTAGCCCAGGTTAAAAAGTTAGTAAGATCTTATCTCAACCAGTATGGGTGTGGTGATCCACACCAGTAATCCCAGCCAAGTGGAAAGCAAAATAGAAGGATCAAAGTCCATCCCCGTCCAGGCATAAACCTGAGACCCTATTAAAAAAAACACCTAAAGCCAAGAGGGCTGTGGCTGTGGCTTAAATGGCTCAAATGTGCCTACTGAGAAGTGTAGACTCCAAGTTCAACCACCACTACTGGCAAGTAACTAAATTAAAAAGAAGTGAGATGAGGGGATTCATTTTAAGAGGGTTCTGCCCTCGTAAATGAATCAATCCACTCATGAGTTAATAGATTGATGGGTCAACGGGTTATTTCTAAAATGAGTCTGTTATAAAAGCCAGTTTGACTCTTACCATTTGAACGCATCCTTCTTGTCAGCAGTGCCCTGCAGTGTCTAGTACTCTAGAGTGCCCCTTGACCTTGATTTCAGTGCCTCCAGATTTGTGAGCTGAAATAATAGTTATATCTAAGTTAATCAAGCTGCATTATCCAGTTACCACAACAGAAAATGTCCTAAGACAGGAAGTGACTTACATAATACCACCAAGTCAGAAAATGGCACAGGTTAAATTATCAGAAGGAATGTCCTCTGCCCTCCAGCTGGAACCCCAATTATTATCACAGAATTTTGTTATCAGCTTGTACCTTAAAAACATGAGATCCAGGCACATAACTTCTCAGTTGGAGAAACTGAAACTTTGAGGAAATGGTTTATCCAGGGATGCATAGGTAAGTAATGGTAAGGGTTAGATGAAGGCATTAGGTATCCTGACGCTTGACTTTGAGGCAAGTCTCAGACTGTTTTTCTAGGACACCTACCCAAAGGCCAGAACTAGAGTGAGTTGAGTTTGCAATTGACTGCAAAACTTAAGTTGTGGCGAAGATAAGTGATACCTGAATATAACATTTTACAATAAAAGCTAATACGAAACCTTCATAATCAAACGAAATAGGAAAGTTTTAGATGAAGACAGGCTCTAAGCCTTGTATTTAGGTGGATCTATTCATTCCATCTTTACCTTAACCCTTTAAATCTAGTTTTCATTTCTAATTGTGATAATTTTGTTAATGTTTCTGTGCCAAGGCAGGTGCTTTATTTTTTTGTTGTTGTTGGTCATAGGGCTTGAACTCAGGGCTTGAGCACTAGCCCTGTGCTCTTTAGCTCAAGGCAAGTGCTCTACCACTTGAGCCACAGCACCATTTCCAACCTCATCTGAACTCCAGGCTTGATCAGGGATCTCCAGTGTGCGGACCTGTGGAGACCTTACCAGACATGCCAGGGATTGGGGCAGATTGTTCACAAAGAACTACAGGCAAGATACTCATCCATGCTTATGTCCAATGGGACAGGTCATTGGACAGAATTACCCTCCAAATGGGTCCTGGGGCCATGAAGAGATGGCAGCTCAATAAATTTATGGCCTTGAAGTTTTTAGTGACTCCATTTTTTTTTTATGGTAACAACTTGAGCCATCAATGATGAATCATCTCTTTAGAAATCTGGGCATTGTGTGACACTTGGTATCATCAAATCAGCTGTTCAAACACTGGCTGGATGAACTGGCTTGTCAACTAATGGGGAAAAATATGGGCTACTCAATGGGCCACAAGCTTAACATGATCCCATAATGGGAAGTGGTTGCCAGACACAAGCGGAATCTTGGCCTGTACTCATAAACTTGCAGTATTCAAGAATTGTGGATCCAACTTCATGGGAAGCCAGGGCCAAAATATTACATTCTGCCTCTCTGTAGGGATGGATCAAGATTCTTTTATTGAGATTAGGGTAAAGAACTCAGAGACTTATGCTTGTTAGGCTAGTGCTATACCATTTGAACCATACCACCAGCCCTATATTTTGCAAATTACTTTGAAAAAAAATCTCCCAGATTTTCTGCAGGCTTATCTCAAACTTACATTCTTCAGCTGTTGAACTTCCAGAATCAGAGGGATTATAGACCACCATCACCCAGGCAAAGATGTTTTCTTATGAATAGAATCGTGTTCCTGCCAAAAAATGTTTAAGTTCTAACCCCTACTGCTTTTGAATGTGATTTTATTTGGAAGCAGGAACTTGGCAGAAGATTAAATGAAGAAGTCATTTATATCCACTATGATTAGAACCTGGACAAAAAAGAAGCATTTAAACACGGGACACCACCAGACGAAGATGATGACAGAGATTGGGTGGTACAGCTATGATGCAAAAACACCAAAGATTACCACCAGAGGCCTGGGCAGTGATGTGGAACAGACTATCCTTTTCAGATTCAGAAGGAAATAATCCCTCTGACAACTTGATTTTGGATCTAACACAGCATTTCAAAGAACAATTGGCTCAGGAAAACCAAATGTGCCAAATGGAGAAGCACAGACTATCACAGGCAAAACCATCCCATAACTGTCACAGGGCCTGGCGTAGACTATGCATACAGAAAATAGTCATTTGAGAAGGAAGACATTTCAAAGCCATCCACTACTGTTAATGGGAGAGGGGTGGAGACTGAAACATCAGATGGTCTTTTCTCCACTTCTCCCTTTCATCAAGCAGAAGCCATCTTATCATTATTCTATTCTGGGGGTATGAATCATAGGCCATCAGACACACACATCATAGAGATTATTACGTCCACCATCGACTCTACAGATAAGAAGATAGGACTTGATGGAAGGGGAGTGGTTTCTACTACTTGTATCTCCCTCTCTCTCTGTCTCTGTCTCTCATACAGGAAAACATTTTCCCATCATATATTGGCATACCATCTCGTACTTAAGTGGAAATTCAAATGAGACATTATTTAAGCCTACCAGAAGTCAGGAGAGATTTAAAGCTCACTGGTGGTCCTTATAAAAGAATAGAAATGTCTAATCATTGTGAAGAATTTAGTTTGTGCCAGGCCCTTTTACACAGAATAATTCAATCTTTCATTGAAGGCTTAGAAATCTGCTGCTGGTTTTATCTTAATCTTTATTTTATAGGAGATCCAAATGGACGCAGAGAAGCAAAGCAACTTGTCCAAGTGGTAGAGTTCAGATTTAAATCCAGTTGATGGGCTGGGCACTGGTGTCTCACGCTTGTAATCCTAGCCACTCAAAAAAGTAAGAGCTGAGGGTTGTAGTTCAAAGCCAATGCAGGTAGAAAAGTCTATGAGACATATCTAATTAAGTAGCCAAAAGCCAGAAGTGGAGGTGTGACTCAAGTGGTAGAGTTCCAGCTTTGAGCAAAAAAGCCAAGTAGGAGTACTCATATACAAAAGTATAAATAAATAATAAGTAATAAATCTAGTATGAGGGGTTTGAAATCCGATTTGTTCATCTTTTCCACTTTGGAATTGGATAGGTGGGAGGTGAACTGATATAAAGAAGGAAATCTGAGCAGGGAAACAGAAAGCTTGGGTACCATGAGGCTTCAGCCACCAAACTGCTTTGTAACCTTAAATCAATATCCTTAACTCCCTAGGCCTTGAGTTTATGAATTTTATGAATTGTGGCAGAATTAGCTTGTGTACATTTAACTTTATCAGTGATGGACCATAGCTACTTCATTCATTCATTGTACAAATGTTTACTGAGTACCCATTATATGTCAGGAACCATTCCAGACACTAAGAATAAGCAACAACCAACTTTAAGAAGTCCCTACTGTATGCTGGTGGCTCACGCCTGTTAATCCTAGCCACTCGGGAGGCTGAGATCTTAGGCTCCTGGTTCAAAGCCAGACCAGGCAAGAACATCTGTGAGCCTCTGATCTCCAACTAACCACCTCAAAGTAGGAAGTAGAGCAGTGGCAGAAGTGGTAGAGTCCTAGCCTTGAGCAAAACAGCTAAGGGACCAGTGCCCAGGTCTTGGATTTAAGTCCCAATCCTGGCATATACAAATAAAAAAGCCCTGGCTTTTGATGAAACACGTTATTTTAGGGGTATTAGAGTGGTAAGCAAACAGATTAAATTTTTAGAAAGATAAAGTGCTCATAAAGAAAATAAAGCAGAGTAAGTGATTGAGTGCCAAGTAATAGGTATGGGGTAACAATGCTTCTTTATCTAGGGTGCTCAGGAAAAGCCACTTAAATGAGAAACCTTTGTACAAGAAATGGAAAGCTGGAGGAAGTCTAAGAAATGAATGTGCTCCACTTTTGTGGCACTAAAGCCTCAGGAGGGTCCACAGATTGCAAGTGACTATGGAAAGATTCACAGCTGTGGACATCTAGGAAACCTTTCTAAAGTCTCACCTCCTGCTTTTGTCAAAAGTCATTCATTGTGATCTCCATTCCATAATGCTACCTCAAAATTACATAATTCATCAGGTTCATTTGCAATAACACATTGTACTAAGCCTAACCGAGTGACTCCTAGACAAAAGCAGGTTACAAGAGAACAGCTGTAGCATTATCGATGGCATTTCACTTAATTAAAACATTTCTTGCCAAGTGCCAGTGGCTCACACCTGTCATCCTAGCTACTCAGGAGACTGAGATCTGAGGCTCAATGTTCGAAGCCAGCCTTGGCAGAGAAGTCCTTGAGACTCATCTCCAATTAACCACCAGAAAACCAGAAGGTAAGCTGTGGCTCAAAGTGGTAGAGCACTAGCCTCAAGCACAAAACTTCAGGGACAGTGCCAGGCCCTGACTTCAAGCCCTACCCCCACCACCAACAACAACAAAAGAAAAAGTTTCTTTAGCTAAGTCTTGAAAAAGATCCCAAATGATCCAGGCATCATGCTGATTATATCTGACCCATGTTTTCTCCCTCAAAGACTGAAGAAGAGTGGGTCTCACTTTCTCTTTTCCCTGTCCTGTCCTCACCATGGATGCCACCCAGCCCATCCCCCATACAGTAGCCAAGATGACAGTCTTAAGATGAAAATTATATTCGAGCAATGATGGTTTTCACCTCACAATGGTGGTACTGTGCACATCGTTCATATCTATAAGACTGCACCTAAATTATACTTTGATAGATAGGGATCTTTAAAAGAAAAATCTCCAAAGCTAGGCATTGGTCTCAAAATAGATTATCTAGAAGATAGTGTTATGTAATAGGCTTTTATCCTCATTCCAGAGTCAAAGCTTAATCTCACAACATTTAGTAGATGAGTAACCTTGGCTAAATCACCTAAACTCTCTGTACTCATTCCCCTTATTTGTAAAGTAGAGATGGTAACCTATATTCTTAGCTGTCATGCAAGGGAAATGGGTTAATGCCTGTAAGTTGTTTAGAGCCTGGTATTTAACAAGCCTGTTGCATGTATGCTATTGCAACAAGCTTTGGAAGACTCTTTGCCATCAGGCCCTGTTTTTATTTGTGGGCACAGATGGCCTGCTGCTATAATGAAGTGCTACCAACTGTGTGACTTAAATAATGAAGTATCTCTTGTCTTATAGCCTACGGCTGGGAATCTGAGATCAAGGTGTCATAAGGATTCGATGTTTCTAAAAGCCATATAGGGGATTGTGTGCTGTGAAGTTTTCTACCTTCTTCGGTATGCTGGTAAGTTTTTGCCGTCCCTTGGCATATAGATGCATTTTTCTAATCTCTGCTGTTGTCTTCACATTGGTTCTCCCAGTGTGAAAAAAATCTGTCTCTAGAGACAGAACATAACTCAGGCTTAGAGGCCTGCCCCTGATCTGCTATAGTTTCACCCCAATGAACTGTATCTACAACAACCTAATATTAAAATAAGGTCACATTCTGAGATACTAAGGGTTAGGGCTTCAACATACAAATTTGATAGGTAAAGACATAAATAGTCACAGGCCTTGGCATGTTCTCTTATCATCTCTGCCCATGGTATCTCTTACAGCAACCTCCTATTCCCACAAATGTATTTAGCGAATGAACTCTGACTACTTGTCTCTTAGGTTTCAGTGAGAACTTACTTTCTTCCTCCCTAATATTTAGTCTCTTTACCTTAGATCTAAGGGCTTTTTCAAGTCCTCCCAGTGCCCTTGTAATTACATTTCTTATCACAATTGCCATGATATGATTTTTGTGCCTGTTTATGACCTGTGTACCCATGAGACTTCAAATACCCTTGTGTTAACACTGACTGATACTGAGTT
>NW_027205824.1:0-12229 GCF_024711535.1 Dipodomys merriami
TACCACACATTACAATTAAAAAAAATAAGAATATATTTCTGCACAGACTAAGATACATGACAACATTGACTTTCATTCTTGAAATTCTCAGAGTCTGGGAGGAAGACACATTAAATGGCCATGAAGTGATAGTAAAAATGAATGGCAAACACTCCTAAGAAAAAGAAGAACCATAGTGGATTATAAACAAGGGGGTTTTGTGGGACAACATCATAAATATATCTAGCTAGACAGTGGGTTCTCCAAACAGGATGGATCTGTTGTTAGGTAGAAAAAAATTGGTGGAAACAGTCCATGTAAAAAAGAAAGTTATAAAAGACAGAGAAAAATACAAAGGCTAGCTCCTAGAACCAGAGGCTCTGGACCTGAGAATTGGAACAAGAAATAGCAAGAGAGATGGTTTGAATTTCAAGAAATCAGAAAGTTCATCCAAATTAATTCTTAATATGAATAGATTCTGGTTGTACACAGCCTATAAAGCTTTATTTGTTTGACAGATCAACATGTTAAACATACCAGTCAATAGGTATAAATCTCTTTTTTGGTAGAGTGTAGCTACATAATTTGCTACCCAAGGAAACCCTCCCATAAAGACTAAGTACCATCCCACCATCAAAATAAATTTATTGAGCTATTGATACATTTAAAAGGTCTCTATTGTAAGATTAGTGAATATGTAAACGCTATTAATATTCAAGAAAATGCAAGGTTAGAATAAACAGAAAGCATCTCTAATTACTAGGCTCACAACCTTCTTTAACTTACCACATGTTTTTATTATGGTAATTTTTAAAAATATGTCTAAACTTAGTTCATATAATTTTCTATACTTGCCCCTCAAAAAAAAAAAGAAAAAGAAAAAGAAAAAATCCATTCAGACTCTCATTAAAGAAGTACTTGTCTATACTTTATATAAGAGCACAGAGGGATATTTTTCTCTGCTTTGAGCATTATGATTTAATGGACTTTTTAAATAGAATGTCAAAAACAAAAGAATAATTTTTGTACAATGGCATGAGAGCTAAATGTATGGATTGATCCTCTGATAGGCTATTTACTCTCCATCTCCCTTGCATGTACTTGTTAAGTGATTCATGTAAGTGGTTAGAATGTTAGAGACTCAAGTTTCCTACTTATCAAACTGAATGGTCAGGAAGCTCAAAGTAGAGTTAGGCATGAAAGCACATTGATGATTATTTCAGAATCCTTATTTCTCAGAAGAGAAAGTGAGCTGTTACTGTTTGCAAGATGTAAGGCGTGATATTATCCACTGTCAGAGACCTAAAGAGGCAGATGTCTCTGCTGATTTGGCATCTTGCTTGCAAAATGCAAAGTGAACTGATTCTTCCTCAGTTTTATCACATGAATTCCTACCAACAAGGCTCTCTGAAAAGAAGCTTAAATAAGAGCAAAGAGCCTAGGGTTAATGTTAGAAGATTGGGGCTCAATTTTGCCTCTTCGAGCACTTCTTGTTACATATGTCTACATACTTTTCACCTGACTACATCAGAGTATATGTCTAAGGTCTTGTTACACAAAAATGTAGAGGATGTGGAACATTATCACTGGGTCCTCATCTCTTAGCCCATCTTTCTGTCTTCCTTGGCTGCAAAAGAGGAGATTCATCAACCAGAGAGGATAAGTTATTCAAACCTACTCCCTTGGAGTTTCTTCCTCAGGACTAGCACCATTGCCAATGCTCAGAGATGTTTGTTAACATGCTATTCAGAGAGCGATGGCTCAGTCAGATCTGAGACATCCTTGTGCCTCTTTAATCAGCTAGGCATTGTTCCTGCCTAAGAAGTCTGGCTTCTGCTTTACAGGTCTCTTCCACTGTTTAATTTCTCATATCCTCAACTTGTTATATTTATTTATTTATTTATTTTTAATCTTGGCCTCTAGGAATGGAATCTGCTTCCTCCAAGGATGACTTTAGTGTCAATCTCACAATTCCCTTTTTGTCTTTTCAAACCTCCAGTTCTTCATTAACTTGTTGGTCTATAGGTGAAAAATAACTTGGTTTATTTTCTGTTTGCTTAACTGTAACCTAACAAGGTCAGTGGCTAAGAGTGATGGTATTAAAACAATGTCTAATAGTCTAGATAGCTGAATAGCTACCTCATCAGGATTCTGAGAGTCTTTCCTTTTCCCAGGGGCATTCTTTCTATAGGATGGAATTTGGGCTGAGACACTTTTCTCTTCTTTTGTGGACACTATTTACGAATCTTTGTCACGGCAGACTGTCCATTGCTGGATTTCTCACAATGCATGGCTCTTCTCCATCCTGGATACAGGTCATATATTCTTATTATAAAGCCATGAAAGATTGATCATAATTCCTGCTAAATCAGGTCCAACATGAGCCTTACTCTTTCTTCTTTTTCTTAATAGTGTTAGAGTTTACAGATTAGAGTTGTTTTCCTGTGGACTGACATGTGTAGGCATAACTAACCAGGTGGCCATTATAACTACAGGCAGGAATGAATGTGCAGTAGTTGGTGAACTTGCCTTAGTGCAAAATAAAAGCCTTCTAAAATAATTGGCTCCTTGCTAAAACCCTGCCACAGAGGTAGAAATGGAGGCATGTGGGAATTGGCAAACTTGGGAACACTGACACTCCTCTCCTACTCTGGCATAATTCATATGCCCAGAATCTTTCATTTCAAATATTGGGTGATATAGTTCAGGAAGATAATGGCCTCTGCCCAGGATCTGAATTCCTAGAGGACAAGAAGAAGCAGCATTGGGACTTCATTATAAGTTTGTCCTCTTAGAAGTTGCTGCAGCTTGGAATTGAGAAAACCTTCCACACAACTGACAGAGTATAGTTCATAGCTCAATTGGAAACACACCCCAATATGAATCAGTCAAATAGGTTGTAATATAGTATAGGCTAGGTATTCTGAGTCACTTTCATATCAGTATTATCTCACATTAATTCCATAAGCTATGATGTGTTCCAGTCCTATACATTTAATTATCTTGATGCACTTTCAGGAATTCCATTATCAATGGGAAGAGAAACAAAATCAGTTTTTTACATTATATGTACAAATTTTTAACTCAGAGGACACGATTAATAGAAATCATTGCCATTATTTAAGCTTTCTTGAATATAAAACTATAGTTAGGGAGAAAACAGTAATACATAAAGTTTCTATCACAATTTAATTATGAGTAAGATTCATGGAAAATGATATGAAATTTCAAGGAAGGATACTTTAGTTAGTGCTTTAAGGATTTGAACCCCGAAAGAAGGAAGATGTAAGCTGCTAATTGTTCATTAAGTTCTAATTAGACTTCTATATCATTAATGTACATCATTATAACTATGTCTTTGTCCATTAAAAACTCAAAATTATTTACATTTTCTGAAAAATAAACATAGTACTGAATTATGCCTATTATTTTAAAAGTAGGACTGGAGAAGTTTTAGTTCTATGAAAAATACTTTCAGATTATAACTGAAAGGAAGAAAGACATATCAGTCTAACATACCAAAGAATTCAAATTTAACATGTTAAGATTTTATGAAAGTTCAAAAAAATTAATATGTAAAGGAAAACTATCTGGAACACCATATTATTTGCTACTTAACAATACATCTTTTGTTCTACATTTAAATAAATACTTTCTATATTAAAAATTTCTAGAATAAAATAATACAAGGAGTAAGGTAAAGGATATAAGTCATTTTCTTTAGACTCTATTTAAACATTCAGCCCTCTAGCTCCACTAAAAAATAATTTACACTAAATTGAAAACTGGCATTATGTGAAATTTATTTTTTTAATCTTTAAGTATTATTTTTAGTATTAATAATTTTAATTTTATTTATTTAAATTTTAGTGTAAAAGTGATTTACAGAGGGGGTACAGTTATATAAGTCGTGTAATGAGTTCATTTCTTTTTAAACAGTGCTACCCCCTCCCTCATTTTCACCTCCCAATTACCCCCATGCGCATGTTTTAAAGTTCATTTTCAATATAGTGTCTAGTGAGTATCATTGTTTAATTGGCTCATCCTTTGTCCCATCATTTGTGTGATTTCCACAAATCAGAAAAACTTATAAACAAGACAAAGTGTACAGAAATTAAAAAGTAAAACGGTGACATCAGAGAATAAACCAAAAAGGGGGGGGGGGAAGAAAGATAAAAGAAATAACAGCAAACAGTACAATAACAAACCCTCTTGTTTCTATTTCTTAGAGTTCATTTTGATAAACATCATTTTATATGACCATATGCACATAACTATTGGGTCCTTGTGAGTGATTCTTTCCTAAAAATATCTTAGACATAGTCTAGTTATTTCAAATGAGAAAGTACATGTAGCCTATGTTTCTTTGGGTCTGGCTTACTTTGGTAAATATAATTTTTTCCACTTGTTTCCATTTCCTTACGAAGGGGCAATGTCATTCTTTCTGATGGTGATGGAAGCACAGAACACACACACACACACACACACACACACACACACACACACATATACATATATATATATGTCTCTCTCTCTCTCTCTATATATATATATATATAAATATATATCACAATTTCTTGATCCATTTGTCCACTTGAGAGGCATCTGGGTTGATTCCATATCTTAGCTATGATAAATAATGCTGCAATGAAGATGGTTGTGCTGGTGGCTTTAGTGCAAGCTGATTTGTGGTCATTGGAGTAATGCCTAGGAGTGGGATTGCTTGGTCATAGAGAAGCTCTAGATTTAGTTTTTTAAGGAAATTTACACTGTGCTTGAAAAATTTACATACCCACCAATTCTGTGGTAGCATTCCTTTTTGGCCACATCCTCTCCAGTATCTCCTCCTCCTCCTCCCTCCCCTCCTCCTCCCCTCCCACTCCTCCCTCCCCAGCTCCTCCTCCTCCTCCTCCTCCTCCTCCTCCTCCTCCTCCTCCTCCTCCTCCTCCTCTCCTCCTCCTCCTCCTCCTCCTCCTCCTCCTCTTCTTCTTTTCTTTTCTTTTCTTCTATAATGGCCATTCTAACTGGGGTAAGGTAGAATCTCAATGTTATTTTGATTTACATTTCTTTTATGGCCAGAGATGATGAGCATTTCTTCAGGTGTCTATTGGCAGTTCTTAGTTTTTCTTTGGAGAATTCTCTCTTTAATTCATTAGCGCACTTATTAATGAGGTTGTTGTTCCTTTGAGGATTTGTTTTTTGGGGGATTTAATTTTTTGTGCTCTAAGTGTATTTAAATATGAATCTCTTGCCTGATGCATATCTAGTAAAGATCTTCTCCCAATCTGTGGGCTTTCTTTATCTTGCTAGCTATGCCCTTTGCCATGCAGAAGCCCTGCAGCTGGATGAAATCCCATTTATCTGGACTTTCTTTGATATGTTGTGTTTCTGGATCTTCATATAGGAAGTTTTGACCTGTGCCAAGGATCTCTAGTGTCTCTCCTATCCATTCCTATAATATTTTCAGGGTATCTAGTCTTACATTGAGGTCTGATCCATTTGGAATTGCAGTGCAATATATAAAGATATAACTTCAGTTTTCTGCATGTAATATAGCAATTCTGCCAGCACCATTTGTTGAAGAGGCTGTCTTTCTTCCATCCTGTATTTTTGGCTCCCTTATCAAAGTTTAGGTGGCTATATCTCTGTGGATTCATTTCTGGATCTTTGATTCTATTCCATTGGTCCTAGGGTCTGTTCTTGTGCCAATACCTTAACAATCCTGGAGCTGTAACTTTGCTTTCAGAATCAGAATATCCAATCCCCTTGTTTATTAAATAATTTTACTTTATAGCAACAATGAGCTATCCTTACATTCTTCTGTGCTCAAATTATACATCTAATATCTTGATAATATTATATATAGTATAGATCTCTTCCTTCACTTCCTGTCATATCCCAACCATTGGATTTCTCTATATATTCTGTTTCTCCAGTTACATGTCTCTCAATATGTTCAGTATGAAAGGAGAAACTCGATCTCTTTTTTGTAGGCACTGGGGCTGAGCTCAGGTATTCTTTTTTTTTTGGGTGGTGGGGGGGGGTTCCGGTCATGGGGCCTGAACTCTGGGCCTGGGCGCTGTCCCTCAACTCTTCAGCTCAAGGCTAGCGCTCTACCACTTGAACCACAGTGCCACTTCTGGCATTTTTTTAAATTTTTGCTTATGTGGTGCTGAGGAATCGAACCCAGGGCCTCCTGCATGCAAGGCAAGTGCTCTACCACTAAGCCACCTTCCTAGCCCCATGGTATTCTTGTTCAGTTTCCTTGGTCATGGCTGATTTTCTACCACTTGAGCCACACCTTTTGCTGGTTATTGGAGATAGAATCCTGTGGACTTTTCTACTTCAAAGTGAGTATCCAGGTATCAGCCTCAGTAGCTAGGATTATAGGATGATCCCTCTCTACCTAATTCAGCCCCATTTTATATTACTAATCTTAGGTATATATGTATATTTCTAAGATACCCATAATAAGGTGCCTAATAGTACCAAAGGTAGTAATAAGTTACCTGATGAGTAATAAAATTTTAACTTAATAGTAACTTTTCTCTATATATAATAGGTATAGAGGTATATACATATATGAATATATATGGTGTGTATATACATGCACACACTGCACACACACACGCATATGCAAAAGTATCTTCTTCAATAATAGGTACTCTGCACTTCAGCTTATTGAGAAATTTTGGCAATGAGAACTTTGATAGACCAGATGTTCCTATTCATGATCTTCACATCATTTACCTATTCATAAGCCTACAGAGGAACTTCATTCTTTGTTGTTTCATGAATTGAAAATAAATACATGTTTTCAGTGTGTTTTATATATATATATATATATATATATATATATATATATATATATATATATATATATGGAAAATCTATCTAGAGAATAATCAAATAATTTGACCTGGTGACTGAACCAGTTCCTAGAACCAGTTTTGAGAAAAGACTTTTTGGGAAACACTACCACAGGTGGGTTCTTTAAAATGAGTTTTTTTGAAATAAGGATACTGTAAGTGGTGTCACCTTGGTATCTGGGTGGATGATGGGGAATCTATAGGTGAAATTCCACTTCCCCACCCCCAGGTATTAGGGGTATAAATTCTAAGAAGCAGGTGCTTGGACTTGGACAATAGGTTCCCAAACCTGCCAGACTTGTACCACAAGCATGCAGAACTCTGACCTCTGGATCTCCCTGTGACCCTGCCTCTTAACCATGACTCTACTTAAGCCCTTGGAACCCTGCTGGCATTAAGCCATGCCTGGTATCTCCTGATTCTCCCCAGATCACCGTGGTGTCCCTCTTCAACTCTCCATTAGAGTTGATCTAGTTTGTGGAGATTGTTTTCTCTCTTTCTTTACTCTACTACCCTCTGGCTCAGCTTCCTAACGGTATTAAGTGCATTGTAAGCTGCAAGTTTGAAGATACCTTGCTTCCCCTTGTAGTCTCCAGAAGCAAATGAGAAGCTTATTTGTTAAAAAGATTTCAGATCAAGAAAGGATGATCTTCATCTCAAGTAAAGTCTCTATGGTTTGGAAAACTCTTAAAATGTATTCCTTTTAGAAGCCAAAGAAGGTGAGGAGTTCTTCATTTATATGCAAAATATGTGTAACACTTAACAGCTTTAAATAAGGGAAGGTTTTTATATAATCATAGGCAAATATTCATCACATAAATTCATTTGTTCTCTCCCTCCCCCTCACCCCCATACACCTTAGGGAAGCATAAAGATATCCTGACATTTTACCTATCTTTATTCTCACTTTCTATACTAGAAAGGAAAATGCCACAATTGCAATCAACAAAACAACAACAACAACAACAAAAATCTCATCCTCCTGTTTCTTCCAAGCATCCCTAGAGGAACATTTGAAAATGACCAAATGTTTGAGCTCCTTGAATTGATGAGAGAAGGAAAGAAGGAAATGTCTCTTTGAGAGAGAGAGAATAATAGAAAGCTAAGATGCATACAAAGTGACAAAAACTGGGAAAGACTGGAATGTGTCAATCAAAAAGCAGCTACATTTATGCCTTTCTTAAAATCTCTGGCGATAGGGCATTTTTTCAGAGGAAATGGTTACCTTGTATAGATGTAATGGCTCTTAATATCATATCTAAAATGAATTTTGTTAATATTCTTTTACTTTTTCTTTTTATAATCTTTAAGTAGTTGTATCAAATAGTTACCATTTAACAAAGCAGTTTATGAATACAATGAATCTTGATCCATGTCATCCTTTTCACCATTATCATCAATCTCTCTCGTACCCACCACTTTCCTCTCTCTTCTTAATTTTGTAGGCTATACACTGAATTCTTATTTTATCTTTTCTTTCTTTTTTTTTTTTTGGTCGGTCCTGGGACGTGAACTCTGGGTCTGGGCTTTGTCCATGAGCTCTTCAGCTCAAGGCTAGTGCTCTACCATTTGAGCCACAGTGCCACTTCTAATATACTGAATACTTTACTGCATTTACTTCCACTTTACCTCTTCATTTGTCTACCCACTTCTCCTTGACCTGACCCCTTTCAAGTACCTGCTTAGTGGTGAAAATGCATATAATACATAACAACTACATCACAATTATGTATAGTCATAATTCAAAAAATTAAAAATGTGGAAAAATGATAACAATTTTAGAGCCACTAGAAAATTCAAATCTTTTTAAATTCATACACGTATTTTATTTCATACAGGAGTAAGACTCAGGCTGACTATTGGTGCCTTAACAATCTAATAAAGACATTAGTTTTTACATAAATGCTGTTATAATAGGTATTTTGTTAAATCAATTGAAATATGTCATGGTTCCATTTGAATCATAGCAGCCTGCTATTGTAAAAGTCTAACACAACCTCGCTGGCTCACAGCAACAAATAAATATTGGGTTTGTTCCTCTCATTTCACCTATTTCTATTTTATTGCCATGTAATTTGTAAGTTCCTATTCTACTCAAATCTCTTCTGGTGATGGTATAGTTCTCTATCAGGCATCTTTTAAGGCACTCTACAGATGTGTACTAGCAATTTATTGATTTGACCTGTGCCCTTTTAGCAGGCTTAGTAACGCAAATGAAACAGAATTTTATAATTTACCATTCATGATGTTGCTAATTATTTGAGATTCCTGGAAATGGATATAAATGTTTTAATTATTCATCTTTGACATATATGTAATATGCTAATGATGTAAAACCCTAAAATTCAACTATTGATTCAGAGACATTAAATCAAAATTGATGCAATTTTGCTGTTTGAATAATTGCTTCAACTTTTTAGTAGAGGAGTTTGAGTTTTAGATTTTTCTCACATCTTTCTCAGACTTGGCTTGGACCAAAATTGTGTAAAAGCAGGAGCAAAAATCTTACTCCAAAAAAGAAGTTTCCAATTTTTTAAAGAAAGAACCCAGTGTCCAAAATTGCAAATCACATTTACAAAAATATTTTTGCAAAATGTCCAAGGTAGATGCTAGACTAAACAGAGAGATGATCAAATTTGAAGTTTTAAAGGTTTTTTTCCTTTCTTTTTTCTTTTTTTTCCTTCCTGGGAAAACATAAGATAAAATCAGTAACTTTTCCAGTAGTGATTTCATGGTTTAATAAGTATTCTCATTTTTAAAGGAGTCTGTAAAGAGATGTACAACCATCAATATGGTAACAGCTACTTCAGATAAACCATCAGTCAACTGAGCAATGGACCCACTTCTAATTCTTCTAGCCACAATAGGCTAGTCTTTATTACCAGCATACCAGAGTTCCCAAAGTATCGAATATCCTCACTTGAAGTGTGGGGATTTTCTTATTTTCTTTTTTATATTTATTACATTAATTTTTTAGTCTTACTCTGATGACTAACCAAGAGTTTAGGATACTGTAATAATAAAATCAAGACAATCATTTGCTTCATTCAATGGATGCAGATAAAATAATCACAATAATATTTATTTCAAGAGGTTCATTTTTCCAGTGGTGGTTATGGGAAATAAATGACTTTATCAAATAATCATCAATCAATCAATTTTTACCAATCAGTGCTTTTCAAACTGTGTGTTAAGCAACACAAAAGCCAATAAAATGAGTAACAAAGTCCTTTAGCAAAGACAAGGAGTCCTGTTTAAAGTAACGAGCCAGCATGGAGTCTATTTTCCCTGTCAAACCCTGCTCTGATTCTGTACATCCTGAAGCCAATTCTATATGGCTTCAGTCATGTCTGGAAACTGAATGGACCTTTTCCTATGTCTGTGGATAGTATCTTGGGTGTGCAACTCCCATAACACAGACTTTAGCCAAAAAGCAATATGGGTACATATTTCTAAAAGTGTCTCAGATAGGTAAACCAGAAAATTCCCTTATAACATGAGACCAACTGGGGCTAGGAAGAAATAAGAGAATAGCTGAAAGCCACTTACTCTATGACTACATATTCAATCAAAAAGCTTCAAGGAGTCTGAGATTTTTTTCATTTAACTTCATTGACTAGATTGTTACTAAGGTGCATTTAGGAAAGAAGTAAGCTAATATATTTACTTAATATTTTTGTCACACTGATATTTCATTTTTAAGTGCACATAGATTACAAGGGTATATAGTATTCTGTGCTTAGCCAGTAAGATATTTAGGATGTGGTGAAAGTATTGTTATTGTCTAGTTTACATTTAAAAGGGAACAAAACATAAAATACTTGTTCTTCCAATAGAAAATAAAATGAGTTATTTAAAAAATTCCAGCATATTAATCAATTTATTTTCTTCTTCTTTTAACATAAAGAAGTCTTACTATAGCTTGTCTCTTCTTTGGGTCCCTAGGAAATACTCTGCTGCAAAGATTGGTTCCCCTGGGTTTGCTTTTGTGGCTATTCAGAATTGCTTCAACATGATGGCTTTAAAACATTTGGTGTTACATTTTTGTGTGTGTGTGTATGTATTTACATAAAAATCTAAACTCTACCAGGAGTTTGAAAAGTGATGACTAGAGAGAGAACTAGCTATAGTGAATGTCATGGTTAAATATATTTAACCAAACTCAGATCTATTATTAGATTGTCCTATTTTAATAAGCATATACAGAAAATAATTAAAAGTATTGAACTCAAAAAATGATTTCTATAAGACTGCTATAACTCCATTACATGGTCTAAATACTTTTAATATTCAAAAAGGAGAAGAAATAATAATATAAAATCATTGAAATTGTATGCCTTGGATATGGTTACCGACCCACAGCATGAGCAAATATGATTTTCTACAGGTGCTTCTTATAACAGACTTTAATATGCAAAGCATGCACTTTCAATCTATGTTTACACGATAGAAAACAGAACTAAAGGTAAGAGAGTTTGCCATTTAATTTGTTTTCATTTTTTAAAATGTATTTAAATTGAATGGGTCTAACATTCAACTCTATCCTATTGGCTTTACCTAGTAGACCAGCTGTTAGGGCCTCTTAGGTAAATAATTAAATGTTTAAAAAAACCCACAAAATACATATTTAACCAATAGACTGGAACAAATAGAACCTCAATGGGCCATTTGCAGCTTGGGACAATTGGAAGATTATTGAGCCAGTAGCCCACAGTGGCTCATGTGAACATTTTAAGAGCAGGCTAAAATATGCTAACCTGTACTCACTTTAATGAAAGTTCTTAAGGTGCAAGATTAAAAACTCATAATGGAACATTATTATACTGGGGGCATCCAGGATTAAAAGGAGCCTAAATAAAGCTGTTTGCTAAACATGCCTTATTACATATAAAGGAGAGAAAACTTAAGATTTATTGGAAATAAAACAGAACTTTTAAATGAACATGCAATTCTAATATGTGTAGATTTATTTATATGCATTTATTTATTTATTCATTTTTATTAGTTAGAAGTATTACAAAATTTTTGTAAAGCAGTTTATTTAAATTATTGCTGAAAATTATAGAGATTTGATTTTATATTATGGATAATTCATTTTCACATGTTTATGAGCAGTTTAGTCTCTTGAGAGACCAGCTCTGCTTAGAATAAGTTTCTTGGTTTACGATATTAGAAATAAAGCCATATTTTAAAGAGTTATAGATGACTTTATTTCATATCATATTTGATTGGCTTCTATTGTTCATGTTTGTGAATTTAACAGAGACCATATTGTTAGGCTATAACTCAGTGGTAAAGTGTTTGCCTAATATGCATAGTAATAATAATAGGCCAATTTAATTAAAATTGAATGTCTAGATTTCTATTTGTACATATATCAG
>NW_027205825.1:0-12212 GCF_024711535.1 Dipodomys merriami
GTAAGTAGCAAATGAAGACACATTTCGGGGGATAGTGACATACCTATGTTTAGCTATTGACAGTCATCACAACGTAGGATATGTCTATAATAATACTGCCAAATTATGACACATAATACAGGAGCAGAGGTTGGGTCACCACATCAACTTGACACCTCTTTCACTACTAATTTTACTTTTATATTTTCTATTTTTCCTAAAAGAAGGCTTCTAAAATTGGATTTATACCTGAAGGGTGTGAGGTGTAATCAAAATTTAAATTCAGGTCTGTTTGATTTCAAAACCAGCCCTTGTTATGGTTTAGAATTAAACAATTACTTAAAAATTAATCATTAATTTCTATTATATTTTTATTTTCTTTAGGTAGTTACAATACAACACAGCACATTAGAAATACATTGCCATTCCCTGCCCCCCTTTTTTTTGTCAGTTGTAGAGCTTGAACTCTGGGCCTGGGTGCTGTCACTCAGCTCTTCAGCTCAAGGCTAGCACTCTACCACTTGAGCCTCAGTGCCACTTCTGATTTTCTGGTGGTTTATTGAAAATAAGAATCTCACGGAATTTTGTGCCTGGGCTGGCTTTAAACCATGATCCTCAGATCTCAGCCTCCTCACTAATTAGGATTACAGGCATGAGCCACCAGGGCCTGGCAAGTGAAGCATCCTTTACTCATAATGGCTGTGAACCAGTGACTGCAAGCAGACTCATACCCCCCAAAAACTTGCAGTGCCTAATGCAGCTAGCGCAAAGTTTTTGAAGGCAAAAGCCACATCAAGGCAGATGTCACATGGTATTGGAACTAG
Organism: Dipodomys merriami; assembly: GCF_024711535.1. Lineage (NCBI taxonomy): Eukaryota > Metazoa > Chordata > Mammalia > Rodentia > Heteromyidae > Dipodomys > Dipodomys merriami. The sequence continues at coordinate 804 of NW_027205825.1, forward strand.
CAAAGTGTATTTTACAGAAGCAAAGCAAGCTATCCAGGGGTAACAATCAGGGTCAATCAAGGGCCAGTTATCTAAGGGGAACAATAAAGGATATGCAAGGGCAAGTATTCTCTGGAACACATTTTTTTCTGGAGCTAAACAACCCATGATACATCTGCAATTTAACAACTCACAACACAGCTGTAGTTCAAAGAGAGTCCTATGTCACCTCTACAGTTCTTGGAACTGGGTGAAAATTTCCTAACACCTATTAAGACACCAAGATGGTGCTGAGGACAGATAGTATTATTTAGACAAAGTATCCATATTTCACCATCTGAGGCTGTTTTTCATTTTTCTCTGATTGTTCTTGAAATATGGATACTGGTTCTAACTGGCAGCATCTTTGACATGTTGATGGATGAGAGACTTTCTAAAAACTCTTATAGGTGAATCCTAACCCCTACCCCTAGGTGATAGGCATGCCTGAATTGTTAGAGGCAGGGGCACAGACTTGGACAATAGGTTACTGGACCACCAGACCTGTACCATGAACTCATGAGACTCTTTGAACTCTCAAGTTCCTCATGACCCTTTCCCTGACCATGACCGTATTTAGGTCCCAACACCTCAGCATCATTTTGTGCCATGCCTCACGTCTCATGGCCCTCCTCAAGTCACCATGGCATCCCTCTCAACTCTCCATTAGAGTTTATCTGGTTTGTTTTTCTGCTCTTTCTTTCCTATCTACATGCCTCAGTGTTTTAAAACAGTTCTAAGTATATTTGAGGCTGTGAGTTCCTTGGGAACATGTATCCCTCACAGTTGTTGGCTTTCTAATAAAGACTCCTGATTGGAACTTTCAGACTGTGACTTCTCTCTATCTTGTGATCAAATTCCTGTATAACATTCTGAGGCTACTATTTACTTTCCTAAGGAAGGGCTTTAAGTTGGTTCTTTTTGTTCCTAAGTAGGTTTTGGTTATCTCAAATGTATTAAATCTTAAACATTTTTGGCATTTTAAAAAATTCACCCACATTTGTCATTTTTTTTGAAAATATGTATTTTTATTGTAAAGATATTGTACAGAGGAATTACAGTTACGTGAGTAAGGTAATGAGTAAATTTCTTATCGAACATTGTTACCTCCTCCTTTGTTTTTTCCCCTACTGTCTCTTCCCTCCCCATGTCCCCAACTCTCCCCCACCATAGTTGTAAAGTTCATTTTCACCATAGTGTCTTGTACATCTCATTGTTACAATGGGCCAAAATGTATCCTTATTTCTGCTTTTTGTTATTTTCCTTCCCCTTCCCAAATTAGAAAAATGTATGTACAAGATGCAGGGCACCAGAATCAAATGCAGTGAAAACAGGGGTTATACCATGGAAGAAGAATATACAAGAGAAATAAAAAAAATCCCATAGTACATTATAAGTACATTAAAAACAACAGGAAGAAAGATAAAACCTCTTGTGTCCCTATCTTGGGATTCATTTCACTTAGCATCATCTTATATGGTCATATGCACATAGATTTTAAATAGGGATACAGGTGGACCCATTGCAACGATAAGATGTACAAGTCGTTATGTTGAAAAATTAACTTTACAACTTTGGTCCGGGGAGGGGGGCGGGTAGCGGGGATGATTGGGTGGGGACAGGGAGGAGGATGGGAAGGGATTTGAAGGGGAAACTAAGGAGGAGGCTACAATGTTTGATAAGAAATGTACTCATTATCTTGCCCATATAATTTTAATCCCTCTTTACAGTATTTTCACAATAAAAAATTAAAAAAGAAATAAAAAATGAAAAAAAGAGGTTGGTATAATTTGTGGAGGGGAAGGGAAAAACAAATCGTTTAAATAGGGATATAGGTGGATCCATTGCAAAAATGAGATGTAACAAGTCGTTATGTGGAAAAATGAACTTTAACTTTGGTGTGCGGGGAAGAAGATTGGGTGAGGGGTGGGGGGAGGATGGGAAGGAATGGGAAGGGGAAACAAAGGAAGAGGCTACAATGCTTGATAAGAAATGTACTCATTATCTTGCCCATGTAATTGTAACCCCTCTGTAAAGTATTTTCACAAGAAAAAACGAAAAAAAGAAAAAAAGAAAGAAAAATTTCCAAGGCATCTCTGATGCCATCTCTCCCTTTCTGACACCTTACCCTTTAATTTTGTATTTTCTATTGCTCTTTCTATTGCTTGCATTTCTCTCCTCTGCCTAGATTGTACTTTCTATCACTCATCTGAAATAATTAAGCAACTATCAATGCCATCCACTAGAATGGAAGGTATAACTTGGACATGAAAGATGTCTATCTCTCTGATTCTAAATAGAGATTGAGGATTATTTGGGGAACTTCAAAAAAAGTTGCAAGTAACAATTTTCAGGTAACCTACCTGAAATATGTTTTAGTATCCCTGCCTTTTTTAAGTTTACATTTCAATGACATAATCTAAATAATTAGAGGAGGAATGGGGCTGGTGTGCAACTTCTTCTTTGAGGGAGATTGTTGATGACAATTCAGCTAAAGCACCGAAAGCCCTCAGGGAAGGAAGGCAGGGGTGACAATGGGAGCAACACTATCAGACATCCCATTCTCCAAAGGATAATTTTGTGTCTGCATCAATTTTGAGAGAGTTAATAACTGCAAGGGTATTCAAGATTCATCTGGTCTAGGGGTGACAACTTGTTTTCTGCTAATACTGATGAGTTTTCTTTGGTCTATATCATGGTCTTCATAAAAATTATGCCAGCACATAAAAATTCTGAAGATCTATACTAATGCAAGCTGTGAGTCTTAAGAACCATTAGGAGATTTGACAATTCAAATTTCATTATGGCAAATGTTGGCTCAATCTGATCATTTATATTTGTTTGTTTGTTTATGCCAGTACTAGGGTTTGAACTGAGAGCCCGAGCTTTTTTGCTTAAGGCTCATGCTCTACCATTTGAGCCACAGCTACGATTTTGGGTTTTGGTGGTTAATTGGAGATAAGAATCTCACAGAATTTCCTACTTGGGCTAGATCTTAGCCTGTTTATTTTTTGAAATTAATTTAATTTATTGTTATAGAGTTGAGATACAGAGGGATTACAATTCTTTTTTTTTGGGGGGGGTCCGGTTTTGGGGCCTGAACTCTGGGCCTCAGCTCTTCAGCTCAAGGCTAGTGTTCTACCACTTGAGCCACAGCAGCACTTCCGACTTTTTTCCTTTTGCTTATGTGGTCCTGAGGAATCTAACCCAGGGCCTCATGCAAGCAAGGCAAGCACTCTACTGCTGAGTCACCTTCCCAGCCCGGGGTTACAATTTCTTAAGTCACCTATTCAGTACATTTCCCTTTTATCTGTTTTTTAAAATTTAATTTTATTGTCAAGGTGATATACAGAGGGGTTACAGTTACATACACAAGATAGTGAGTACATTTCTTGTGGAACATTGTTACTCTCTCCCTCATTTTTCTCCCACTTTTCCCTTCTCCACAAGGTCCCCTCCCCAGGTTGTAAAGTTTCTTTCCAACATACTGTCTTTTGAGTATCACTGTTGCATTGGCTCTCATTTTGAGTAGCTAGGATTACAGATGTGATCCACCAGCACCTAGCTTAAGCTGCCCCTTTAAATGGAGGTATTCAGTAGATATTGATGTCTAACCTTACAATTGCTCATTTACTTTTTTTATTACAAATGTGATCTCCTAATCTCACAAGTGTTAAAATTGATGTTCCAAATTCATGTAGATAGGCATGTCATATTTTCATTTGTAGAGCTCTTTCTACATCCCACATTGTTTCCCAACACTACTTGAATCTAATCATTTGTAATATGCAGAAGCAATGACCTGAATACTATTAGAGACACAAAATTCAGGTAACACCTTACCTTAGCACCTCCTTTTTAGTACAATGCAGTTTGCTCAGGAATTATTGTCATTGGGCCAATCAACAGCTCTAACCTACTTGATTACCTAACTTGCAGTTGTGTTCCTACTATAAAACACATTGTCTATTGAAGCAAGCACACAATCTTCATTTGTATTTCTTACAATCTTGCTCAAACCACATGTGCTGAGGGTCAAGCCTTCTTCCTAGAGTTGTAACCACTTTTCTTTTAGTTTCTAATCAGCTAGGGGAAAATAAGAAGCTAAAACTGATTGTATAGTTTGTTGTCATATTAGAAATTCCTTTTCTCTGTATCTTTAAATATTATTGGTTGCAAACTCCTTATTATCATTACACAAGAAAATTCCAAGTGAACAGAGATTGCAAAAGTTCAAAAGCAGATGAATAAGCACATCAGTGAGGACACTCACAGTGAGCCACACACACACAAGTCACTGCCATTGTTCTATCTCTATTCTCTCTAGCAGGCTGACTGTCAAAGGAAGCACTGGAATTATTGTTGGGTTGCCTTCAGCCTTGAAAAGTCACTTTGCCTATGAACACTACAAGCAAAGCAGTATTGTTTGTTAAAGAGTACAGGTACAAGTACAGGAATATACCATAGATAAAGACTTGTGCAGAAAAAGCACATAACCAATAGCTAATCCTTAGAGGGATATAAAAGTGTGATTCCTTCAGTCTGGATAATCCTGACAAGTAAGTTTCCACATAGTTTTCCAGAGTTTGGCTGTAGTATAGCAGTGATCAATTATCTACGACAATAGTTGACTTGATAACTAACAAATCACTTGGCGGTGGCCCTCCCTCTTCTGAGTGCTTTCTTCCTTACCTACCCATGTTCTTTGCATCTGTAAGAAGTCTATTTGACTCAGAGATCTTTGGCTCAGAGTTTGATTTGAAGGATACTTCAACTAAGATAGAATCACTTAAGATTTCCAGAATGTCTCTTATAATAGAGAATATATATGTAAATAGTTACAAGAGTAAAGTCACAGAGGAACTTCAGGGAAAACAATTCCATTTGCTCAAATTAGACATGGTGTCAAATTACAATGTGTCATTTGAAGTAAGTGGAGAATAGTCCTGATTAGATAAAATAGTACCAGCAGCTCAACTATTTCTGCCTTTGATTCTCATGAAAGTTGTATAAGTGTTTTTAAACATTTTATAGGGTGCTTTCTTATGTTCTAATTTTTATAAATGAAGAAATGGGCATTTGGAGAAATAATTCAATCTGTATAAAGTTGTTCTGCCTGCAAATGGCAGGTTTAAGATTTAAACCTAGTAAATACCTCCTGATAGTCAGAGTTCTTTATGGCATTAAAAGAAAATAGCCTTTCAAGGCAGAGCGAAGTAAGCTTGAATTTTCTCATGTATTAGCTGAACAGAAATTAACAGCTAAGTCTATTATCTCAACTGAAATGGAGATAATTAGTCTGAAGGTCTTGGTATAAGGTTTTACTAAAATGTAACATGTAATATATTTTGTCCAATGCTTGTCATTAAGTATGAATTAAAAAATAAGCAACCCTTTTGTGACAATAACAACGATCATTGGGGGCATGTGAAAACTTCATGTGTTACATCTAAAAATCAGTCTTCTCAGCCTCTGATGGGGTAGTTTAGTTCTGGAGTATAATTTTAAATGATGGAAAATGAGGTTGCCATACAAACTTAGAAACGAGTATTTAGACATTTATGTCAGTTTCAAGTAGTTGACTATGTTCTGCAGAAACAAACCATCAAGGATTTTAAGCAGGGATGAAGATGGCATGTTAGTCATGCATTTTGGGATTAAGTATACTGGGGGTCACATAAGATGGCAACCTAGAATCACTAAGAATGAAAGATTAGAGGCCTGCAGACTTTTCTGGAAGGCTTTGGGTTCTGATGTAGAATTTTACCCATTCTTATTGTTTTCTAACACTTGTAGTTATACACAAAAGTGATTAAATGTGAGTGAAATCAGAGGTGGGTGTGTGTGAGGGATGGAGAGATTAGAAGAGAAAGTGGGAGGTAAAGATGGAGAAAGACAGAAAGAGAGAGAAAAGGGAAGGAAGGAGGGAGAAAGGAAGAAAGAGAAAGAAAAAGAGGGAAAGAGAGAGAAAGTGAGAGAGAGGGAGGGAGGGAGGGAGAAAGGGAGGCAGGAAGGAAGGAAGGAAGGAAGGAAAGAAGGATGGAAGGGAGGGAGGGAGCGAGGAAGGGAGGGAAGGCAGGAGGGAGGGGTAAAAGAGAGGAAGAAAGAAGGAAAGAGAAAGGAAGGAAGGAAGCAAAACATGAAATAGTTGGGCTGAACTATCATAAAAATGAATAAATAATCACCAAAAACATTGAAAGCATTCCAGGAATTCTAGTCAAGTCAAATTATTTCCTCTGAGGGAATCCGTGTCTATGACAGCCAGTCTCCAAGATGCAATCTGATGATCAACATCTCCTGGAACTCATAATCTTAGGTAGCCAGCCCCTCTCCCACATCAAATCAGTACTAAAGATATGTGACTAACAAAATACCAATGGAAAAGGTAGTCTGTAAACAGTTTTCATCTTGATTCCCTAAATCACTCAAACATATGTACAACCAAGCAGCTCCATGCAAAAGTCATAATAGAGAGAAACAGGTTTCAAGTAGACAGTCCAAGCCAGCTTGTCCTTCCTTCAGATGACTAGTCCAGGTTGACTTCAGAGTGCACTGCATGAAAGACTGAGAAAGGACAGACGAACCTAGCCCTTTGGACTTCTTGATCCACAGAAACTATGAGAATGTATAAGGTAATGATTGCTGTTTTAAGCTATAAAGTTTGGGCATCAATTATATGCAGCAAAAACTAAAGTACTAATATTTTTCGAGTCTATCCTATATGCCAGAAATTCTATAGGTAATTTTATACTGTCCTAGAAATTCTAAGATTTTTCAATACTAGGTATTGAAATGTTGTTCATTTCTATGCCTACTCTTTTGATGCAGAGAAAGAGAGAGAGAGAGGGGGGGAAGAGAGAGAGAGAGAAAAAGAAAGAAAGAAAGAAAGAAGGAAGGAAGGAAGGAAAGAAAGAAAGAAGGAAGGAAGGAAAGAAAGAAAGAAAGAGAGATATGAACACTTAACAGAATTTTGAAACGTTAAGGAGAGTCCATTATAAGTGACAACAGTCTTTAAGCTATTTTATTCTAGTCTAGGGTTTCTTTAAACTTTGGTTAAAGAAACAGCTTGGGTAGACTCCGGGATGCAGAAATAGATGGATAAAATGCAATAGCAAAGATGCCACAAAATACTATCCTCTCTTATAGCGTGAGCTAGGATGAAAAGAATGGGCTAAATCTAGGAGAAGAGGAAAAGATTTGAGCAAAAAGAAAGAAAGAAAGAAAAGGACAAATGAGAATTAATGAGAAATGTGAAGCAAAATGGATTTTCTCTGAAAGGCACCTGAGACTTAGTGCCAACCAGTAATTCACTACTGATAGTAATCAAATGTCCAGCTCCATTTTGTAAAGCTTTGGAATACTCAGGAGTCACTGCTGTGGTGGGTACATTAAGCAAGAAAGAAAGCAAGATACCAATGAATCAGTTAATACCTTGACAAGAACTAAAGTTTATATGTCTGTTCCAAAGGAAGTTTAGCACATTTAGGAGTTGAGCTTTTCTTCAAATTTTAGGTAAAATTATCTTCCCAGCCTTTTTTTACCAAAAATTCTCATTCATGTTACTTATAAACCTCCAGGGGTTCATAAATATTCACATATACAAATTGAGTGCTGATAGAGTGATAGAATTTCATGCATGAGTGAACACCTTAGAATTTATTTTCATAATCTTCAATTTGTAAAGCCCAGAGCAGTTTGTTTTCTCATTTGCAGAGTGTGACTTTGGAACTGTGATTGATTAATTCCTTATATGAGAATCTTTGTTTAGAACCAGTAACAAAAGTATTCGTAGCATTAAAATGGAAATTATAGGATTGAAAAATAAAACTTTCTTGTATAGAGAATTATACTGTGACCTATGATTGTGTCTCTGAATAACACCTTTGTTTAAAAGGGGTGGGGGAGATTGTCTGTCTTTAGTCAGTAGGCATGTAAGATAAAGCTATCATCTGACAATGTGTTTATGAGAGAACACCAAGGTGATATATTTTGTCTTTTTTGAAGACTGGTCATTATTCATTTTTCAAAGAGCTATCTTTATGCCAACAGAATAAAAATGATAATTTGTGTCCTGATTTCCAAACAATTTATTTGAAAGGTGTTTATTTTGGGATACCTTTTGGAAAAAAATGATTGTGAACCTTGGAATTAACATAATGAATGTACTTTATCTTCATTTTCCTTTTAATTAATGCCCACAGTTTTAAATTTCATTGTTAACTAACCTAAAAAAAGTTTTCAGTACACAAATCCCTGGCTCTGATGAAACATTCAGTCAGGGCAGTTATGGAAGATATAATACCAGTGGAAGCAAAATTTTCCCAATGGGGAATTATTGGTGAAACTGCACATATAGAGTGAGAAAAATATAAAACTATGAAGTGTAAAATTCTCACCACAATGAAAAGCTGGTTACAGAACTAATAGGAACTTTAATTTCTAATCATTCTAACCTGCTGTATTTGGTAAGGTGATGTAGTTAATAAAAGAAATTCCCATATCTGGGAAAGTGGCTTAGTGATAGCATTCTTGCCTTGCATGCATGAAGCCCTGGGTTTGATTTCTCAGTATCACATAAACAGAAAAATTCAGAAGTGGCACTGTGGCTCAAGTGATAGAGCACTAGCCTTGAGCAGAAGGAGCTCAGAGACAGTGCCCAGACCCTGAGTTCCAGCCCCAGGTCTGGCAAAAAATAAACACTAAAATAAAATAAAATAAATTCCCATATCTCAGAGGGTCCATTTGAGAGAAATTTTCCTTCACTGAGGTCAAAGACTGATTGAAAAATAACTTCCTACAAAATGATTCAAAGATTCATATTCTTTCATCCTGTGGCTTTAACAACTTCATTAAGTTGTTTTCAAGAACATTACTTTCATTTTTGTCAAACCTGAAGGGAAAATGACAGAGACAACTACACAAGGTACCTGTTATGGACTGGCCCTAAAGGAGTATGCATTTTCTTTGCTCTCATTCTATTGAGTGGAGTCACTTTGCAGTAACTTTAAGATACTGTCAGCAATAAATTCAGTCTAGCTGGATACCTAGAAAGAACAGAAAAATTCGATGTCAACAGCTAGAATTTTCTACCATAATAGCCAAATGCTTTGTACGTTTTATTGTCATTGTGATATCTAAAAGAAAATGAAAAATTTCAATATTTAGGAAGAATAAACTAAAATATAACTTTTCATTTCCTTTTTTTTCAGTACTGCATTTTGAGCTCATGGTTTTGCCCTGCAAGTGTTGTACCAATTAAGCCATTCCCCAAGTTGTTTTTGTTTCAGTTATTTTTCTAAAGAGATCTTCTGGTCTATGCCTGGACTATTCTAGACCCTCTTGTTTACCTTTCCCACTTAAACTTGGCATAGGTCATTACACCCAGTTTTTATTGGTTGAGATGGAGTCTCCAACTTTTTACCCAGGCTGACCTTGAACCACAACCCTTTCAATATTTACCTCCTCAGTAGATTGGATTACAGGCATGAGACACCAGGCTTCTCCTCCATCATTAATTTTTCTAAGATCTCAAATTTGTCATTTTACAGTTCAGGGAAACAAAATAAACATGTTGCTTAGCCTTTGTGCTATATGAGCAATTCAAAATATATATTTATTTTTGTTTAATTTTGGTTTTGACATATGAACCTGAAATCTTTACCTTTAAACAGTTCACATATTCTATTTTGTCATTATTGACCTAAGTAGAAATCTAAAAGGGTTTATGTTGCCAAATTATCACACCATGTGGCCTAGAGCTCTCCTCACATTTTCTTGTCCCTGTCCTAAAAATTATTCTTGTAGTTTCTCTTCCTCTCAAATATCTCAAAATAAATCTCTGTGCTATAATTAAAAGAAGCAGTATACTCTGGTAATGGGAATAATGGGCGTGTTCTTGATTCAATTTGTTTCTCAGCTGAAGTTTACCATAAGAGCTCTTTTTGGTACAGGGATTCTCAAGGGAAATCAAGAGAATGTAAGAAACTTGCTGAGAATTTCCAGGACAAGTGCAAGGTGGAGGCTATGACATGTCTATGACACCTGCAATTTCCAGAGCAGCTTTTGTCCCCTAAACTAGGAACATCTGTCGATAACACCCCTGCCCTTTTCATCTAATTTCAACTCAGTCATCAAATATATTAAACTTGAAATGCTCTATTTCATGAAGGTGTTAGTATTGCTGTAATTTGTTGAGAAATGAAAGAATATTCATTATATATTATGTTAAACGGTTCTTTGTCTACTGAGTGACTTGAATAATAGAAGGTTGTCTTTGAATTCACCTTGGTTATAAGATTTTTTTTTCCTTAAGATTGCTGCTGGGCATTTTATCCCAGTAAACATATAGCAATTTGCTTTACATTAGGAAATTTTTGTATTTCTTTAAATACCCCACCTTTTATTGGCAATAAAGGAATTTTCAAAAAAGAGCAAGGTAGAAATATCATATTAATCAGTTTTCTAATTTTCCAAGTTCAATTCTTATTCTTACCTATAAAAGATAGTTGATATTGATATTGATATTGCATACACAAGGTAATGAATACATTTCTTTTTTTTTTTTTTGGGTCCAGTTGTGGGCCTGAACTCTGGGCCTGGGCACTGTCCCTCAGCTCTTCAGCTCAAGGCTAGCACTCTACCATTTGAGCCACAGCGCCACTTCCGTCTTTTTTTCTTTTTGCTTATGTGGTGCTGAGGAATCGAACCCAGGGCCTCATGCATGCAAGGCAAGCGCTCTACCACTGAGCCACCTTCCCAGCCCATGAATACATTTCTTATCAAGCATTGTTGCCTCCTCCTTTGTTTCCCCTTACCGTCCCTGCCCTCCCATCCCCCACAACTTGTAAAGTTCATTTTTTGATATAACCTCTTGTACATCTTATTGAGTGTTCATTTTAAAGAGTAATCAATAAATGTTTATTAACAAATATTTATTTTTGTGCTGCTATATGCTAGCTTTGGTCTTAAGATCTAGATGACAATCAAAAGAAGCCATAAACTCTACTTTAAGAAGCTTACATTCTAAGATGGAGAAAGACAGTAAGATGTGAAAATATAGAGAAGGAGATAATTGTGGAGAGTTAAGACTTTGAACTATGGATGGGGACTGGTGGCTAATGCCTGTAATCCTAGCTATTCAAAAGGCTGAGATCTGAGGAACATGGTTTGAAGCCAACACAGGCAGGAAAATCCATGGAACTCTTATCTCTAATTGAACACCCAAAAACTGGAAGTGCCACTGTAGCTCAAGTGGTAGCAAGCTAGTTTTGAGTACAAAAGCTCCCATGCCCTGAGTTCTAATCCCAGTACCCACAAAAAATAAACTACTGTAAATTCACAACTGGTTGAAGACCCAGGAAAACTACGATTGCAAAGACTGAACGTTTTGTT
>NW_027205826.1:0-67500 GCF_024711535.1 Dipodomys merriami
CCTAGTTTTAAGAGGAAGAAATGATAACCCAGAGAAGTTGACAGCTTGCCCTGGGCCACAGAGCCAGTGAAGGCTGGAGTGTGGGTGTGGGAGCCGGTCTTGAACCTGCGCTCTGCTGCTCTGGGTTGTACAGCCACATGCATGCATTTTACACACAGACGGGCAGCTAGTGCTGGCGGGTAGGCCTGCTGCAGCCCTGGGCAGACGCAGGGGCCGGGGCCCGGGGTGCTGGTGAGCTGCCCGGCCCTGGAGGTGGAGAGTGTTGTAGAGACAGATTATTTCCATCTGTCCCTTTGGTAAGTCCAGGGGTGAGTGATTGCCCACCTCTGTGTGGACCCAGTCCTCAGACACAGATGGCCAAGGCTGAGCGAGCAGTCATGGTGTTGGGGGTCAGTGGTGGTGTGTCTGTCTGTCTGTCGCAGTAGGTGTTAGTGCGGGTCAGTGCTCCACATTCCACCCTCCCGTCCATCCCCTCTGTCTGCCTCGTCTCTACCAGTCAGGGGAGGAGACTCCGGAGCACTGGGCCTCGAGCGACCCCACCTCGGCCGGCTGGGGCCTGGACATGCAGCCAGAGCTGGCGTGGAGCGCGGGCTCTGGGGTCCAGGGTGCAGCTGCAGCCGCCAGGGGCCATTCCACCCATGGTCCTGGGGCCAGGAGCCTGCAGCCCAGGGCCAGGCCTTTTGGGAGGAGGCAGCCGCTCCAGAGATTGCGGTCTGCAGGCTGGTGCATCTGGAGAAGGAGGGGAAGAGGGGGAGGAGGGGAAGGGGAGGAGGAGGGGAGGAGGAGGAGGAATGGAGGAGGAGGGGAGGAAAGAAGGAGGGGAGGAGGAAGGGAAGGGAGGAGGGGGAGGGGAGGAGGAGGAAGGGAGGAGGGGAGGAGGGAGAGGAGGAAGGAAGGAGGAGGAAGGGAGGAAGAGGTGGAGTGGAGGAGGGGAGGAGGAAGGGGAAGGGAGGAGGAGGAGGGAGAGGAGGGGGAAGGGAGGAGGAGGGGAGGACAGAGAGGAGGGGGAGGAGGGAGAGGAGGAGGAGGGGGAGGAAGAGAAGGAGGGGGAGGAAGAGGGGGTGGTGGGTGAGGAGGAGGAGGAGGGGGAGGAGGAGGAGGAGGAGGAGGAGGGGAGGAGGAGGAGGCAGTGCCTTGCAGAAGCAGAGCTGTGGGAAACAGGAGTGGGTGGGGCCACGCTGCCATGCCCTGGCCCCAAACCTGGAGCCTGCGTGGACACAGCTGCCATGGCCCCCAGGCTTCGTAGGCTCAGGGCTCTTGCCAGCAGCATTGCTGGGTGCCCCCGAAGCCCACGTTCCGGAGAGCTGCGCTGAAGGCCCAGTGACACAGAGGCTGACCACTGAGGCCGTGCTGGCCTCCAGGCAGGCGACGCCGGGCTGCCCCGAGCCCCACCAGGCTGCCCTGTGCCCCCACCCCAAGCCCCGCCGGGCCGCCCCTGCCCCGCCAGGCCGCCTCTGCCCCGCCAGGCCGCCCCTGCCCCGCCAGGCCGCAGCGCCTTGTGTGCAGCCCCTGGCCTCCGTGGGCTGGCGGACAATACCGGCTCCCTGTTGGAGCATAAAGAACCCTCGTTTCTCCCTTGTCTTCTGTTCAGACGCAGAACCACCCTTGGGCCGGCCTGGAGCACGCCCCGGGGCCTCACCGCACCCAGGATGGATCGGGGCCCCTGCGATGGCTGGCTGCCTCCAGGAATTAGCGATTTATTTATTACCCATCCGGGCAGCTGGGAGTCTGCAGGCAAAGCAGCAGCCTTTGAGAACAAAGTTCCCGGGTCCCCGCCCAGGGTGCCCTGTGTCGGCGGTTAGTGATGGCCTCCTCCTTTCTTCGGACCGGCTTGGCTGTGGCCAGAAGCCGTGCCAAGTACCCTCCTGGCGAGGTCCCCCACCCTGCCCTGTGTGTGTGGGCGCTGAGGGCTGGGGGGCTCGTGTGCGCCCCCTTGTGGCGGCAGATGGAACTGCGGCTTCATCGGAGGAAGGGGGGTAAATCTGAGCAGGTGGGCTTACTTCAGCCCTGGAGTGGCCAGGTGTGGGCTGGTGTGTGTGTGTGTGTGTGTGTGTGTGTGTGTGTGTGTGTGTGTGTGTGTGTGTGTGTGTGTGTGTGTGTGTGTGTGTGTGTGTGTGTGTGTGTGTGTGTGTGTGTGTGTGTGTGTGTGTGTGTGTGTGTGTGTGTGTGTGTGTGTGTGTGTGTGTGTGTGTGTGTGTGTGTGTGTGTGTGTGTGTGTGTGTGTGTGTGTGTGTGTGTGTGTGTGTGTTGGACAGAGACATTGGGATAAGCTGGGAAAGCAAGGCCCCATCCACGTCTAGTTGACACCCCAGGGCTGGAGACCCAGCTGTTGTGGGTGGCTGGCGGGGGGCTTCCCGGAAGACCAGGTGCCCTGTGTTGGGCTGAGAGGACAGGTTGGGCAGGGTGAGGAGGGAGAGGCAGAGGTGGGGGAAGGAGGGAGGGAGGGAGTCAGTGGTGGGAAAGGGGCTGTGCAGGCCTTGGAGCGGCCCCTGGGCTTCTGGGAGGATCCAGGTGAGTGTGGGAGGGGTTGGGGCCAGGGTGGAGGGCTGGCTGGGCGGGTGGGGTGGGTGCTCCTTCCTCGGAGACAAGGTGAGGATGTCCTGGCGCCCCAGCTCAGCGCTCCGGGGCTGGTGCATCAGTCCTGTGTTTCTAGAAGGAAGGAGAGATTTCCTTCTGCATTGGCCAAGCACTGGGACTGCGCCAGGCAGAGCCAGAGAGAGGGAGCCGGGAGGCTGCCCTGCCGGGCGGCTGGTGACTCCTAGGGCGTCCCGAGCCAGGGCCCTGTGGCTCCCTTCCCAAACAGCACCCTGGGAGGCCGGGTCCCTCCCTGCCTGTGTGGAGCGGGGCCTGGTCAGGAGGGGGGCGGCTGGGGGGGGCAGTCCTGGGGGGGCGGGTCGCCCAGGCTTCGAGGGAGGGTGGCACTTCCCGCTGTGCTGGCGTTGGTGCTGGGAAGTGATCTCCACGCAGGGGCGCAGGGCTGGCTGTGGGGGGCTGGCTGGGGGGCCCGGCAGTGATGTGCTGGGAGTCTCACCTGGGCCTCAGTCCCGGGACCTTACTGGATTTTGGCCAAGAGGACCAGGGCTCCCAGCAGCGCCATCGGCAGGGGGGGCGGGGGGCGGGGCAGGAGCGGGGCGGCTGCGAGAAGCGGAAGGTCCAGTGAGGGGGGAGGGACATCTCCCTGGCCTCCCATTCCTCCACAAGCACCAGGGCTCGGCCTGTCCACCCCCCCAGGGCCCCGCCCGTCCACCCCCCCCCAGGGTCCCGCCCGTCCACCCCCCCAGGGTCCCGCCCGCCCCCCCAGGGCCCCTGCTGAGGCTCGTGGGGTGACCGGGTCCAGGGCTCAGCTGGGAGCCAGGAGGAAGGGGCCCTCTCACCCGAGCGGAGCGTGGGCCGCAGGACGCCGGGGTCCCCGTCATTGGGCTCGGGCTCGATGCCCAGCAGCTCACACATGAGCGCGTACACGTGCACGCTCTCGAAGGGCTCCACCTCCAGGCCGGCCTTGAAGCTCGGGCCCACGGCCCGGAAGATGGTCTTCATGTCCATGTCGTTGTTGTTGAAGCCGTGTTCCCCGTTGTTGAACTGGACGTTCACTCTCTGTGGGGAGGGACAGGGGGCCCGGGGCCTTGCAGGGGGCTGCAGCCTCCGGCACCCCCTCTGCCCGGCACCCCCTGCGGGCGGGCACCTGCGTGGGCAGGCCGCACTGGGCGGTGATAGGGACTTCCGCGTGGCAGTTTCTGAGGCTCAGTTTCCCGGAATTCCAAGACCCCCCCTGAAAAGAGTCACCCCCAGAACAGCCTTGGTGAAGAGCTGACCCCGAGTCCCCGCAGGGGGCTGCAGGTCCCCTTCTGGGTTCCTGTTGAGAGGCTGTGTGTCCTGGGGTCCTCGCCCTGCCGGGCGCCGCTTCCTGTCCCCTCCTGTCACCTGCCATGACTGACTTCCCACACTTGACCTTGACACCAAGGTCACAAACGCAAGTCTGGAGACCAGCTAGACAAGTGGGTGGAGGAGGTGGGTCACGGCTGCCATCCTAACTACTTGGGAGGTGGAGATGAGGAGGATTACAGCTCAGCCTGGGTAAAAAAGTGACCAAGACTTCATCTCAATAGCAAAAGAGAAGGAGGAAAGGAACGCAGGGCTGAGAAGGGTAGCAATGGTCTGCCACCCCGTCCATCCCTCCCTACGCCTGACGCAGGCTCAGACCAGCCTGGCCGAGGAAAAGGAGGCCCTACCTGAGAAACGGCCAGAGCCAAAAGGGCGTGGTTCAAGCGGTGGAGCACTTGCTCAAGGCAAGCCTAAGGCCCTGAGTTCAAATCTCTGGTACCACCAAAAAGAAGAGAGGCGACTCCAGTCCCAGGAGGAGGCGGTGGCCCCGCGGGCGGCTTACCCCGTGGATGACGTAGCCCAGGTCGCTGTACATGAGCAGGGGGGTGATCCTGGGGTGGCCGGCGTAACGGAAGGCCCGGGGGAACTCCTCCTTCTTGTAGACGTGCAGCCGGGGGTGCGCCGTCTTCAGAGCCCGGTACACCGCCTCCAGCCTCCCCTCCTTGGGGATCAGCATGCCGTTGGGCCCGTAGTCTAAAAGCTCGAAGGCGATGTCTTGGAAGGTGAAGTTGGGGAACCTGTGGAGCTCCACCAGGTCTCCGGCTGTCTTGGCGACGGTGGTCATGCCGTGGTCGGAGGTGACGATGAGGTCCAGGCGGCCGCTGAGTCCGTGCCGGGCGATGCTGTCCCGCAGGTAGCCCACGGTCCTGTCCACCTGCCTCACCATCTCCCTCCGCGCGGCGGACTCGGGCCCATACTTGTGGCCCGTGGAGTCCGGCTCCCCGAAGTAGAGTGTGACCAGTGCCAGGTCCTCGTGGGTGAACCAGCCCATCACCGTGTCCACGTTCGCCCTCCACTCCTTCTCCTCGCTGTAGTTGTGCCAGACGCCTTCCTTCCGGCTCAGCGTCACGGCCTCTCCTTGGTAGGTCACGTTCCCGCCCGGGTAGAAGAAGGAGCCGGTCTTTAGGCCCTGCCAGGACAAGGCCACGTGAAACCACTCGGCTCCTCACCCGCGCTCAGCTCAGCCCCCCGCAGCTGCGTCTCTGCGGGAGGCCATTCATGTTCTCAAATAGCCCTTATGAAAGCCAGGCGCCAGTGGCTCACGCCTGTAACCCTGGCCACTCAAGAGGCTGGGTTCTGAGGATTGTGGTTCAAAGCCAGCCCGGGCAGGAGAGTCTGTGAGGAGGCTCTTTTCTCCATTGAATCACCAAACGCCAGGGGTGGAGCTGTGACTCAAGTAGTAAGGTAAAAGCTCAGCGACAGCACCTAGGCCCGAGTTCAAGCCCTAGGACCAGCACACGCGTGTACACACACACATTCATAAAAGAGCCCTTATTCCGCATTGTGTGGGGTAAAGCCAATTTGTGGAGGAGTGCAGCGGTGGTAGGCCGTGTCCCCTGCCAGTCGCTCCCTCCCCATCCATGCAGCTCCCCCTGCAGCCCGCCTCCCCCCACCGCCCACCTTCCCTCCCCACTGTCCACCTGCCCTGCAGCCTTCCGCCTGTTCATCCACCTTCCCACAACTGCTGCTCATGTCTGTCCTGCGACCATCCGTGAGCTCCCTGCCCTCCGGCCCAGGAGCAGGCACCAACTTTGGTATCCTGCACAGATGGAAGCAGGGCGATTCTCTGACTTGAGTGGATCTGGCTCTATTATTATTATTATTATTATTAGTGCCTGTACTGGGGCTTGAGCTCAGGGCCTGGGCGCTGTCCTTCAGCTCTTCAGCTCAAGGCAAGCGCTCTACCACTTGAGCCACAGCGCCACTTCCGGTTTTCTGGTGGTTTACTGGAGATAAGAGTCTCACGGATTTTCCTGCCCTGGCTGGCTTTGAACCTCGATCCTCAGATCTCAGCCTCCTGAGTAGCTAGGATGACAGGTGTGAGCCGCCGGTGCCCGGCTTCCTGCTGGTCATTAGCCAAGTGGGGTGGGCTCTGGTTCCCTTTGCAAACCTCTGTTTGGCCTTGAGGATAGAGGTCATTAGGAATTAGTGAGGTTTGCCCGTTGAACGCCCCAACCCTCCTCCCACTAATCTTTGCTCCTCAGAGGCAGGGGGCGGGACTGGGAGAGATAATCGTCTCACTTCCTTGTGGGGTCATAGTTCTCTTCCTGTGGGGCTCCTCCCAGCACGGAGGGATCCGAGGGGGTGGGGTTCCTCCCTCCACAGGACATCAGAGTTCTGTCCACATCACCGCCGTAGGGGGGCAGGCAGGGCCGTGCCGGCTGGGGATCTCCTGGGGTCACGGCCTCAACTGTCTGGTCCCCAGGCCTCCCAGCTACTGTCCCATGCGTTGGGCTGCAGGTTGCGTCCCGTCTCTGTCCAGGCCCCCAGCCCATGTCCCGTGCATGGGCGGTGTCCCCCGTCTCTGTCCGGCCCCCCAGCCCGTGTCCCGTGCATGGGTGGTGTCCCCTGTCTCTTTCCAGGCCCCCAGCCCGTGTCCCGTCCATGGGCGGTGTCCCCCGACTCTGTCCAGGCCCCCAGCCTGTGTCTCGTGCAGGGGCGGTGTCCCCCGACTCTGTCCAGGTCTCCAGCCCGTGTCCCGTGCAGGGGCGGTGTCCCCCGTCTCTGTCCAGGTCCCCCCCAGCCCATGTCCCGTGCAGGGGTGTGTCCCCCGTCTCTGTCCAGGTCCCCCCCAGCCCATGTCCCGTGCAGGGGCGGTGTCCCCCGACTCTGTCCAGGCCCCCAGCCCGTGTCCCATGCATGGGCGGTGTCTCCTGTCTCTGTCCGGCCCCCCAGCCCGTGTCCTGTGCAGGGGCGGTGTCCCCCGTCTCTGTCCGGCCCCCCAGCCCGTGTCCTGTGCAGGGGCGTGTCCCCCGTCTCTGTCCGGCCCCCCAGCCCGTGTCCCGTGCGTGGGTCCCTGGGCCGCGTCACCTGTCTCTGGGCCGTGATCCAGATGGGCACGCTGCCGTTGTCCCACCACTGCGGGATGCCCAGGGTGGCGTGGTAGGGCAGCCTCACTGTGGTGGTGGTGTTGTAGAACATGTTGTGCACCACACCGTGGTTCTCGATGTATTTGCCTGAGGGGGGAGGATGGGGGCACCTGGCGAAGGCCACCCTTGTCTCCCCCCCCCCGGAAGCCCAGGCCCAGCGAGGACCCCCCGTCCCTGTTAGTGACCCCAGTGGGCGTTTTCCTTGCCCTCTACAGCTTGCTGCCGACGGAGGATCCTGGAACCCCCTGTGCAGGCGTGGGCTGGGGGGCATTGGGAGCCGGATCTTCCCTTTGCTGCTCTCTGTGCCTGGTGGCCCAGCCCCCCTCCCCCCCCCCCGTCCCCCTCTGGGATCCGACACTCACCAGTGACCAGCGTGAAGTGACAGGGGCTGGTCATGGTGACGAAGGCCGGCGTCATGTAGCGAGCTTTTACCCCCTCTCGAGCCATGGCGTCCAGGTTGGGGGTGTCCACATCCTGGTCATAGTCCCAGCGGAAGCCATCGAAGGACACGAGCAGGAGCTTGTTCCGGGGTTGCTGCCTGTGGACAGGCGCGGCGGCCCCGGGAGGTGGCAGGGAGGTGACCAGAGCCCCGGCGAGCAGGACAGCCCAGGGCCGCATGGCCGGCTCCGTGGGCAGCAGGTGCACAGGACGGCGGTGCCCAGGGGAGAGCAAAGTCCCGGGCTGGCCGGGTGTCTTATCCTGGGTGCATCTTCAGGGATGGGACGGTGTGTGGACTTGAGCCAGCCCCGGGCTCCTGCCCTCCACACCCGGGTCGTCTCTGGCGAAGTCCTGGCGTGTGCAGATCCTGGTGTGTGTGTCCCGACGTGTGACCCCCTTTAAAGTCCCCAGGGTACTCCGGACCTCTCAGTCCGGCCCTGCCTTCCCTGGGATGCAGAAGGGGTCTACGCTCTCTGGGGCTTCGTCCTGCCCCAGCCCTCACCCCCCGCCAGTTCATTCTAGCCCAGGGGAACTGTGGGGGTGGGGGAAGGGCTCCCTCCTCAGCCTTGGGAGCTGGAGATACGCGGGTCTGTTTGGATGAGGACCTCTGGGGTGGGTGTCCCTGGGCCTGGGCCAGGACTGAGAGAGCCCAAGGCTGGCGCTGTGGACGGAACTGAGGGGCTGTTATGGGACTGGATGGGGAGACAGGGAGTGCGTGTGGAGCCAAGTCCTAATTTAAATCATGTCCAGCTGCAGGCCTGCCAGCTTGTCCAGCCTCGTCTCAACTTCTGCAGCAATTGCCACCGCCCCAGGTGACCACAAAGGCCACCGCCCCAGGTGACAATGAATGCTACCGCCCTGGGTGATAGCAAATTCCACGGCCTCGGGTGACAACACAGAAGCCACCGGCAGCTCTGACTGCCACATAGCCGGAGCTCCGTGGGGCAGGATCTACAAGGCGCAGGATCCCTCCCTCCTCAGACGTCCGGCGCCCACCCAGGCCCAGCGTCACCGTGGATTTGTCCCGCAGGCTGACTTCCGCAAGGTAAGCCCACCTCAGCATGGAGGTGTGGGCTGTCTCGTTTTACTTCTGATTATTTGAGTTTTCTGTCACTCGGGGGGACTTTGTCCTAGCTGATAATTGAACTCTAGGTTTGAGAGGCGTTGCTGGGTTTGAGACAGCAGGGTGAGGACACCCCCACGTAGGGTACCAGCCTGTGGGGAACTCCAGGCTGCTCCGAGAAGATACGGGACTACACAGTCTAGCATTTGGGGTAAGAGACCCAGAAAGCTCCTCCACACAGCTGGTGTTGGGGTGGACGGAGCTGTAGGAGCGGGCAGGAGGGCTTCTTAGCAGAGGGGGCAGTCATGGAGGTGAGGGACAGGGCCAGCAAGTTTTCCCTACAATCAAGTCTTCATGGCAAGATGGCTGCCAAGGAAGAAGATGCCATTTCCCAGCATCCTGTGCAGCAACGTTTTAGCCACATGACCATATCCTGGCCAATGGGAGGGAAGCAGCAGTCACGTGACAGCACCCAGCACGGCTTTGCTCTGTTTTCGAGACTGGGGCTCGCTCAGGATGGCAGGATGAGGGGAAGGAGCGTGGTTCCTTGGCTGTCCTGGGCAGGGAGCTCCAGCCCTATGCACCTTGTCTTCCCAGGGAGAATTAAGCTCATGCCCGGCTTGCTCTGGGTTTCGGTCCTGAGTGACACCTCGTCCTGGCTGGTGATGGAATTCCCGGTCTGGGAAGGCGTTGCTGGGTTTAAGCAGGGGCTTGGCAGGCCTGGTGGGGGTCGGGCGGGCAGGAGCAGAGACAGAGAGCCAGGAGCTCGGTGGGACCCGGTGTGGCTGGGGCTGGAGGTAGATTTGGTGGGTGTGGGGTACAGGTTCCCACTGGGGGTCCTGCCGCCCCCACTTCCGCCCTCTCCCTTTGCCAGGCTTTATGAATCTTTGTTCCTTTATAGTCTAGTATAGAATGCCGTTTTCAACAATTAAGCCAGAAAGGCGGGAGCTTTCTCCCGTGACTCTTCCTTCTCCGAGGCCCAGGGGAGTCTTTATGGAAACTTGCAATTGATCAGTTCTTAATGTGTTTGCACTGTGTATCCTCCCCCACCCCCAAAAAGGAGTGTTTTCTTTGGAATATATTGTGTGGTTTTTTTGGGGGGGTTTGAACTCAGGCCTTACACATACATGGCGGGTGCTCTATCACTTGAGCCACACCCCCAGCCCTACTTACGTTGATTATGTTTTGAATGGAGTCTTGAGGTTTGGCCTGGATTAGCCTGGGCTGGGATCCTCCTTCTGTGCTTCTCATTGGCTGGGAGTATGACTGTGTGCTGCCCCTGCTTTGGGCTTCTTGTGTTGAGATGGGTCCTGGGAGGCTCGGGACCATGATCTTCCTGGCTGCGTAGGATTCCCGCCCCTGGCATGTCACTTGCACGCTGGGTGTTCCCCGGTACAGGCCGTGTCTGAGCAGCTCTGAGGCCTGGCTGCTTGGGCAGGCCTGGTACCAGGCCTGGCACCGCGCAGGGCCAGCCCCGGTGTTGTTGATGAGTCGATGGTACTTTCTGGTTAGGCAGAACAGCTTCCACGATACACGTTTAATCTGACGCCAGTTTTAGGGTTTGGGGAAACTGCAGGGTCGATAAGGGAGCCCCCAGCCCCCTGCCCGGCCTGCAGGAGCGTCTGCAATGCCTGGGAGGAGGGGTGGTGCCATGGGGGGGCTCCTCTCCCAGTCCGGAGGTGGCAGGGGGTGGGGCGGAGGGAGCTGGCCACCCTCCGGGCATTCCCGTCCCCCTCAGCTCTGTCCTGGGCCGTCCGGGCACCCCGCCCCCCCCCCCCCCCCCGTGGCTGCGGCCTGGGCTTCCCTGGGGTTTTCTCTGATTACAGGACTCTGACCGTCCCTCTCCACACGGGGTTTATTAGTGACACTCTCCTTTATCAAATTTTTTTTTTTATTACTTCTCCGGGGTTTTATCTCAGCGGCCTCTGGGCCGAATGAGGATTAATATTTCAACAGGATTATAGGATGGAGCTGTGGCTGGAGGGGGTGGGGTGGGGGGTGGCAGTCTCTTCCCTCCTCTCAGCCCTTCCTTGCCCAGGCCTGCCCGGCTGCTTTGTGGGACACAGGGCTTTCACCCCTGCTGGGGTGGGGGGGCCCGGGCTGGGTTCCCGCAGCCCCTGCCCCTCTGTCCCCAGGACGCAGGGCTCGCTGGACCCCGGCCCCCCAGATCCACACATGTCAGCGGTGCCAGAGTTGGGACGGGCCCCTGCCCCCTGTTCTTTACCCGTGGGACTGGGCACACTCCTTTCTGGAGACTTCGCTGCTCTCTCGTGACCTGTGTCTGCGCTGGTGTCTGTGTGACCCTGTGAGTGGGTGGTGGCCGTGGTGTGAAGGGGAGAGAGCCAGGCACAGAGACACTGATGCGCGCTCACGCGTGAACACGCGCACAGGGGGCCACTTCCACACTCCCCCCAGGCACTCACACTGACGCATGCGTGGTGCCCCTTCTACACCAGATCTAAGACAGCAGAACTCACGGTGTGGCGGGGACTTACCCGAGGCCGGCCACCCGCCCTTGGGTCCCCAGCGAGGGTCTCGTGGGGAGGGAAGCAAAGCCGGGGACAGGTGGACCCACGCTGAGGCGTGGTGTGCTAGTGCTCAGCAGTACACTAGAAATACATGATAACACTCACGACCATATGACTCAAAGCCTCGGAGAGAGGATTTAGGATATTTCTCCATAAAAATGGCCAATATTTGAGGACAGAGGTAAGTGTGAGATGATGTAAAACATTATGTAAGCTAGATGCCATCGGCACACGCCTGTCATTCTAGCTACTCAGGAGGATGAGATCTGAGGACCAAAGTTCAAGGCCACCTTAGGCAGGAAAGTCCTTGAGACTTTTATCTCCCACGAGCCAGTGAAAAGCCAGAAATAAAGGTGTTGATCAAGTGGTAGAGTGCCAGCCTTGAGCAGAAAAGCCAAGCAAGAGTGTAGAGGCCCTGAATTCAAGCCCCAGCATGGACAAACAGACAGACAGACAGACACACACACACACACACACACACACACACACACATAAACACACACACACATTTTCTAATGTATGGAAACACCTTGTAGTTTTCTGCTAAGATGTGTCATTTTTCAAATAATTTATTTATTTATTATTTATTTTTGGGTGTTGTACTTGGGCTTGAACTCAGAGCCTGGGAGCTGTCCCTTAGCTAATTTTCTTTTTTTTTGTCGGTCATGGGGCCTGAACTCTGGGCCTGGGCGCTGTCCCTCAGCTCTTCAGCTCAAGGCTAGCGCTCTACCACTTGAGCGTCACTTCTGGCTTTTTCTGCTTATGTGGTGCTGAGGAATCAAACCCAGGGCCTCATGCATGCAAGGCAAGCACTCTACCACTGAGCCACCTTCCCAGTCCCCTTTTTCTTTTTTTCTTAAACTCAAGGTTAGTGCTCTCCCACTTGAGCCACAGCCCCACTTCCAGCTCTTTTGGAGATAAGCGTCTCATGCATTTTCCTGCTCAGGCTGGCTTTGAACCGCCATCCTGGGATCTCAGCCTGGGCTCTGTGCTAGTCTTGTTTAGCCTCCGGGGTTGTGTGCCCCCTTCCCCACCCCTGAGGATGCCGGGTGGGCATCGGCGGCCACACCACGCGCTCTGGGCCCTTGGCATGTGGTCCTGGCCAGGACAGCGCTGGTCGCACCTCGTCCACGCCCTCCCGTGGCTTCTTCCCGCTTAGCACCATGCTGCTGTGAACTAAAAATCAGCAGCAAGGGCAGAGGCTGACCATGTGAAGCCGCTCACCTTGGGGCGCTGCCCGTGCAGGCCCTGACCTCGGGGACCCTCTCCGGCATGTCGGCACGGGCCCAGCCCAGTCGGCGGGCGGCCGTCCGTCAGGGCTGTGTGCAGAGGCCTCTGCACCCTCCTGACCCTGTGCGTGGGGTCCCGCAGGGAACGAGGCCTTTGACACCTGCCGGGCCAGCTGTCTGCTCTTCCCCGGGCGGCTGAGCGGGGCCGGGGGTGTCTGCACCCCGTATCCGTTGGCCTTTGGGGGTGAGGTGTGGCTGCCGGAGGTGGAGGTGGGGGTTGGGTGGGGTGGGAGTGGCTGGTGCTCACTTTGCTGAAGGCCAGGTCAGTGGGGGTGTGGGTGGGGGTGTGGGAGGGAGGGAGGCGGGGGTGGGAGGGAGGGAGGGGGTGGGGGGTGGGCCCTGGGCGATGACAGAGGCGGGTTGTTAATGTGGAATCGGCCCACGAGGTTCCGTGGGATCTGTCTCCATACGCCTCTACTTTATAGCCACTTGGGTGTTCTGATAATCCTTCAGGCACGCTGTGTGACAGATAAGGCTCACCTTTGGCCATGTTATTCAGATAAAGGACAGCGGGGCGTCACTGCCCGGCCCCCTGGCCCGGGACAGGGTCCCTCGGGGAGGGGGCTGTGTCTCCGTGGCAGTCTCTGGTGGGAGCCTTTCTTTGCCGTGGTCCTGGGGACAGCTTCATGGGCCTCTGGCCATCACCGCCTGCAGCACCGTTCTGTTTTTGTTTTTGTGCCAGTCCTGGGGCTTGAACTTACGGTGTGGGAGCTGTTCCTGAGCTTTTTGTGCTCAAGGCTGGCGCTCTACCACTTGAGCCATGGTCCCACTGGTAGCTTTTTGGTGGTTCATTGGAGATCAGAGTCTCAGGGACTTTCCTGCCCAGGCTGGCTTTGAACCGTGATCCTCAGATCTCAGCCTCCTGAGTAGCTAGGCTGACAGGTGTGGGCCTTGCGTGTTGGCAGCGGGGCCGTGTTGGGTGGCCCTGAGGCGGCGGGTGGGTCTGTGGAGGCTCAGGGGTGCGCAGGGTGCCCCTGACCCGGGTCCAGGCTGCTCTGGCTGGAGGCTTCACTCTTAGCTCCCTCACGGCGGTGGCGGGGCGCACCTGTGCCTCACGGGGCGCTGCACGGGACCCCGAGGCTGCGGGAAGCCTTTGCCGCCCAGAACGTGCCTGGTGGAGGCAGCACTGGGGGCTGGGGTCAAACCCCAGCGTCCCTAGAAGACACAAGTGACAATCTGTGAGCTGGTCTTGTGAGGGGGGCGGGTGAGCTGGGGGGGAGCCGGAGGTGGGCAGGGGCACAGAGGAGGGATGAGCAGAGGGCAGGAAGCTGCCCAGCCAGGGGTTGCTGGCAGCCTTGGCAGTGATCAGAGGAGGGGCGGATGGCTCTTTCTGTGGAAACCAGCGCAGGCTGCCTGGAGGGGGCGGTGTCTCTGTGGCTTGGCCCCTGAGGAGCGGGGGTGGGGGGGAGGGGGGTGGGGAGTGGGTGGGGGGAGGGTGGTCCTCACATGTGGGCTGCCCAAAGGCGGCCAGGGTGAACTCCCAGACCCCCGCCTTCCCTGAGACTTCGGCTGACACTCCTGGGCCCCTCTCCCCACCAATGGCGGCAGGTTTGGGGCTTAAAATAACGCAGCTTTATCGCCCTTGAGTTTATTCGGGGGGGGGGGGCGCGTCAGGAGTCCCATGGGGCCCCTTGGGCTTTAGCTGGGGTGCTGGCAGGGCTGGGGCCCCTGCGGCCTCCAGGGGAGCCCTGCTGGTCCAACTTCGATGCTCACGGCCACGCTCTGGGCCCTATGCCTCATCTGGTTTAGCTGCTCCTCCCCCGACTCCCATCTCCCCATTTTCTCTCGCCCAGCACCTCCCTTTCTGGGGCTCCGTATGAGGGTGCCCCCGGGGGGTCTCCTGGCCCGGGACCTGTCACTGTGCTCCGACACCCCTTTGCCATGGAAGATGCCATGGAAGATGCCGTGGTCATACGTTTTGGGGACTGAAATGGGGCGGAGGGGGCGTGACGGGCTCCCACACTTTGGCAGAGGTCTTCAGGCTGAGTGTGTTCCAGGCGCAGGCCTGGGAGTCGAGTGGGGAGACGGCCATGGGGCAGAGCCGGAGGGCCAGACAGAGCTGTGCGCAGGCCCACAAAAACAAAGACAGAAAAACGGACTCCCGGCCACAGGTCCACCGAGAAGCAGTGATGACCCCCAAGACCTCCCCACGTCTAGCTCTATTTACACAGAAAGACAGGACGTTCAGGGATAAAGGATGAGCCAACTTTTGCAATAAAAGTTCCATCATGCGGGCTGGGAAGGTGGCTCAGTGGTAGAGCACTTGCCTGGCATGCCTGAGGCCCTGGGTTTGATTCCTCAGCACCACATAAGCAGAAGAAAGCTGGAGGTGGCGCTGTGGCTCAAGTGGTAGAGCGCTAGCCTTGAGCTGAAGAGCTGGGGGACAGCGCCCAGGCCCAGAGTTCAGGCCCCAGCCCCAGGACTGACAAAAAAAAAAAAAAAGTTCCATCATGCTTATAGGAGACAGTCTGTCCTTTTATTGTGATTAATTATTATTATTGTTATTATTTTTGGCAGTATTAGAGGTCGAGCACAGGGCCTTGGCTTGCTGGGTGAGGGCTCTACCACTCGAGCCATGGTCCCAGTGTTTTCTGCTTTAGTTCATTTTTCAGACGGGTCTCACTCTTTTGCCCAGGCCAGCCTTTGACCGGGACCCTCTGATCTCTGCCTCCCGATAGCTGGCATTATAGGTGTGCGCCACCATGCCCGGCTCCTCTTCTGTTTTGTAAAATGAGAGTTTTCACTGCTTACGGGCAGAACGGCCCAGCAGGATCCGCAGCTCAGTGGCAGGCCCCCGTGGACGGAGGTGGCGTCCTTGTCGCTTAATGGCCCGGTCACAAAAGGGCTCGTTTCCCCTCGGTGTTTGGGAGCAGTTATTATTTTAAGATTTTGTTTTATTCTTATTTTGTGCCTTTCCTGGGCTTGAACCCTGAGCCTTGATCTTTCACTCAAAGTTGGCACTCTACTACTTGAGCCACAGCGCCACTTCTGTCTTTATTTATTTATTTACTGACTTAGTAGTGGTTAATTGGAGATAAGAGTCTCACAGACTTTCCTGCCCAGGCTGGCTTTGAACTGTGTGATCTTCAGATCTCAGCCTCTTCAGTAGCTAGGATGACAGGTGTGAGCCACTGGTGCTGGGCTAGTACCTTGTTTTAGGATTCTATGTTGGCCCTGTGATAGACAGTGATGTCTAAGAAGGTCTAGTAGGAAGCAGGGGGATTTTCTCTCTCCTTTCTTTGTTTTTCAGTGCTGGGTGAACCCAGGACCCTACCCATGCTGCCTTTGAGCTGACTTAGATGACTGGCAGAGGTCTCTCATAGTCACAGAACCCCTGTTGGGAAAATAAACCTAAGATTAAGCAAACCCAGAGCGAGTTACAAAAAGACTGGGCTGCCAGGCGCCGGTGGCTCATGCCTGTCATCCTAGCTACTCAGGAGGCTGAGATTTGAGGATCATGGTTCAATGGCAGCCTGGGCGGGAAAGTCTGTGAGACTCGTATCTCCAATGAACCACTCAAAAACCGGAAGTGGTGCTGTGGCTCAAGTGGTAGAGCGCTCGCCTTGAGCTGAAGAGCTGAGGGACAGCATCTAGGCCCTGAGTTCAAGCCGCAGGACTGACAAAAAAGGAAAAAAAAAGGACTGGGCTTTGGTTGTCTCTGAAGTGACCACGAGGTGGCGCTGTCCAGCCGCGAATCCCCCCGTGTACCCCAGGCTTTGGAGGTAGGTACCACTTGGCTTAGGGTCCCGCACGCTTGGTCCCCCGTGATTTGGTCATTCCACTGCCCACTCACTCCAGCGGGGCCCCGGGCAGCCAGCAGGGCAGACGTCCCCTCTGACCTCCAGAGGGTGTGCAGGTGAGTTTGGGCGGTGTTTGATACCCACATCCTGCAAAGAAAAGCAGGGGCAGGCTTCGCGCCCCCTGTCCCCCAGGTTTTCTCTTCTCAGGTGAGGTAGGGTGTTTTTGTTTGGTGGTACTAGGATTTGAACTCAGTGCCTTGAGCTTAGTAGACAGGCGCTTGCCCCTGGAGCCGGGCTCCCAAGCCTTTGTACTGCGTTTTCATTATTTTTTGAACAGAGGTTCCTATTTTTTATCCCCCAGCCTGGATGATGAATCTCTTATTTATGCTTGCCGTGTAGCTGGGATGCTATGGATGGACCACTGATCCCGGCTTTGTAGACTGAGATGAGGTCTCTAGAGCTTTTTGCCTTTGCTGGCCTTGAGGCTGGGTCCTTGCGTTCCCCGTGTTGTGAGTGGTCGGGGTTACAGGCCTGAGCCACCGCCTGGTGCGAGGAGTTCTGTTGCTGTTAGAATGGCACAGGGCCTTGTGCTTGTGGGGCAGGTGCTCTGCTAAGTCCCTCTGCTAGCCCCTTTTGTTTGGTTATTATTATTATTCTTTTTGCCAGTCCTGGGGTTTGAACTCAGGGCCTGGGTGCTGTCCCTGAGCTTCTTTTTGCTAACTCTACCACTTGAGCCACAGCATCATTTCTGGTCTTTTCTGTGAGGAATGGAACCCAGGGCTTCATGCATGCCAGGCGAGCGCTCTACCACGGAGCCACCTTCCCGCCCTTGCTCGGTTACTTTTGAGATGCTGTCTCACCCTGTGCTTCCCAGGCCGCCCCGGACTGAGCCTCCTGTCTGCGCCTCCCCACGTGGCTGGGTTGAAGGCAGACGCCTCTGTACCTAGCTATTGGTTGAGGTAAAGTCTTGCACACTTTTATTTTTCTTGCCCAGGCTGGTCTTGAACCTTGATCCCACCCCATCTCTGTCTCCTAAGTAGGTGGCATTATAGGTATTACACACACACACACACACACACACACACACACACACACACACACACACACAATTGTTATTATCAAGGTGATGTTTGGAGGAGTTACCATTTAAGTCAGACAATGTGTACATTTCTTTTTGCCTTTGAGCTGACTTAGATGACAATGTTGTCCTCCATTCCCTCCCCATCCCACCCCACCCCCGTCCCTGCCTGCCCCCTGCCCGTCCCCCTGCCCCATCCCCCCGTCCCTGCCCGCCTCCTACTCGCCCCCCTGCCCCGTCCCCCTGCCCACCCCCTGCCGGCCCCCCTGCCCCATCCCTCTGTCCCTGTCCGCCTCCTGCCCGCCCCCCTGCCCTGTCCCCCTGCCTGCCCCCTGCCCTCCCCCCTGCCCATCCCCCCGTCCCGGCCCGCCTCCTGCCCACCCCCCTGCCCTGTCCCCCTGCCCACCCCCTGCCGGCCCTCCTGCCCCATCCCCCCTGTCCCTGTCCGCCTCCTGCCCGCCCCCTGCCCCATCCCCCTGCCCGCCCCCTGCCCTCCCCCTTGCCCCATCCCCCCGTCCCTGCCCGCCTCCTGCTCGCCCCCCTGCCCCGTCCCCCTGCCTGCCCCCTGCCCTCCCCCCTGCCCCATCCCCCCGTCCCTATCCGCCTCCTGCCCGCCCCCCTGCCCCATCCCCCTGCCTGCCCCCTGCCCTCCCCCCTGCCCCATCCCCCCATCCTGGCCCGCCTCCTGCCCGCCCCTGCCCTCCCCCTTGCCCCATCCCCCCCCCGCCCCTGTCCGCCTCCTGCCCGCCCCCCTGCCCCGTCCCCCTGCCCTTCCCCCTGCCCTCCCCCCTGCCCCATCCCCCCATCCTGGCCCGCCTCCTGCCCGCCCCCTGCCCCGTCCCCCTGCCTGCCCCCTGCCCTCCCCCCTGCCCCATCCCCCCGTCCCTGCCCTCCTCCTGCCCGCCCCCCTGCCCCGTCCCCCTGCCTGCCCCCTGCCCTCCCCCCTGCCCCATCCCCCCATCCTGGCCCTCCTCCTGCCCGCCCCCTGCCCCGTCCCCCTGCCCACCCCCTTTCCTGTCCCCCGTCCCTGCTCTCAGGCTGGGCAGTGCGTTTTCCACATGGTGTCTGGTGAGCAGCGTGCGGAGGCCTGTGTCCACGCCTGCCCTACCAGGAGGGCAGACAGCGGCTGTCCGTCCGCCATCTCCGGCAGGCTGCTGGGCACCAGGGGGCGGGCTGGGGTCAGTGTTTCGGTGGCGGAGGGGCGGTGGTAGAGGCAGGGGCTGAGCAAGGTCCCTGTGGTGAAGGGAGTTAGCAGGGTGGGTGTCTGGACACTGCGCCTGCTGGGCTCCCAAGGGGGCGCTGACGGGCAGTGGGCAGTGGTGATGGTGATGATGGTGGTGGTGGTGGTGATGATGGTGATGGTGGTGGTGGTGATGATGGTGGTGGTGATGGTGATGGTGGTGGTGGTGGTGGTGATGATGGTGGTGGTGATGGTGATGGTGGTGGTGGTGATAGTGGAGGTGGTGGTGGTGGTGATGTGATGGTGGTGATGGTGGTGATGGTGGTGGTGGAGGTGGTGATGGTGATGGTGGTGGTGGTGGTGGTAATGAAGGTGATGGTTGTGGTGTTGATGGTAGTGATGGTGGTGGTGGAGGTGGTGGTGATGGTGGTGATGGTTATGGTGGTGGTGGTGGTGATGATGGTGATGGTTGTGGTATTGATGGTAGTGATGGTGGTGGTGGTAGTGGTAGTGGTGGTGGTGGTGATGGTGATGGTGGTTGTGGTGGTGGTGGTGGTGGTGGTGGTGGTGATGATGGTGGTGGTGATGGTGGTTGTGATGGTGATGGTGATGGTGGTGATGGTGGTTGTGATGGTGGTGATGGTGGTGATGGTGGTGGTGGTGATGGTGGTGTTGATGTGATGGTTGTGGTGGTGGTGGTAGTGATGGTGGTGGGTGGGTGGGCCGTGGGTAGTGGGTGGGTGGGGTGGTGGTGGGTGGGTTGACCTCACCGACCCCCCCAGCTCTGCTGCTCTCAGTCGGATGGGGATGGTGGGGTAGAGCAGCCAGGGGGCTCCTGGCCCTGCTGGCCACTCCTGCAGGGGTGTGTGCAGGGGGCAGAGACTGGAGAGGGGGACCGGAGAGGAGACAGCAGAGGGGGCGGACGCCAGGCCCTGCCCGGAGCATGCTCCCCGGCTCCCCGGCTCCCCGGCTCCCCAGCTCCCTGGCTCTCCAGCGCTGACCTGGTTTTGGTTCCCCACGGCGGAGGGTGGGCCTGGCCCAGGCGTCTGTGGTGCTGTGTGTGGGTGCACGGGTGTGCTGCGTGTGTGTGCACACGCATGTGTGTGGGGTACCATGCTCCCCCGCCCTCAGCACTTTACCGGCAGGACTTGTGTGCTGGTCACAGATCAGGGGGGCCGGCGTGGGGACAGGGTGGGGTTTCGTGAGCAGGGAGAAGGCCCTGAGAGCCCGGGGTGGGAGGCAGGTTGGACGCGGGCCGAGCCGCCGTCTCCTGGGCTGTTGGGTGCTGGGGTCCGAGGCAGGCCGCCTGGGCTTTGGTTCCCGACGTCCTTGTCTGTTTCACAGGCACTGGGGGGAGTCCAGGGAAGGGAACCCTCCAGCTGCCCAGCCCCTGGCCGTGCCAGGCAGCGGGTTGAGGCCTGGATGCATCGCCTCAGTGCCCATGTCCCCCCTCTCCCCCCCACCCCCCCGGCCCTGGTCCCTGCCCCCTGCAGGAGGGGCAGATGGGCGGATCTGGCTCCCATGCCACCCGCGGGCCCCGGGGAGCGGGAGGAGGGCCTCGCGGGGTGGCAGATGGCAGGCCGGGAGGAGGGGCTGCCCGGCAGACGGAGGAGTGTCAGGCAGATGGTGGCTGGGCAGGGGTCCGGAGCCATCCATCTGCTGTGCCCCTCCCCGGGGGGCTTTTCCCCTCCGCCTTGGGCTGAATCGCCATGAGGCAGAGGGGTGGCTGCCGCCGCCTGCTCTTTGTGCCTGGCCCGGCCCGGGTGTGCCCGGCTGGTGCCCGCCCAGAGCCTCACAGCTGTCTCCCGTGGAGACTCATGCGCAGGGCTCACAGCCCGGGGTGGGGTGGGGGGAGACTTCGGGGAGCCCAGGGGAGCGTGGGACACATGTGGGAGCGTGGCAGGGGTGGCGGGCGGGGCCCCTGTATTCCCGAGGAGCCCCGATGCCACGGACAGCCAGTGCCGAGCGGGAGGTGGCACGGGGGTGGGCTTCTGCCTTTAACAAAGCTGATTCCAAGCCAGCTGCCAGTGGCTCACGCCTGTCATCCTACCTGCTCTGGAGGTAGGGTTCTGAGGATCATGGTTCTAAGCCAGCCAGGGCAGGAAAGCGTGATGGACTTGTATTGCCAACGAACTACCAGAAAACTGGACGTGGTGCTGTGGCTCACGTGGTAGAGCGCTCGCCTTGAGTGGTAAAGCTAAGGGACAGCGCCCAGGCCCCGAGTTCAAGCCCCAGGGCTGGGGAGAGGGGTTGGGGGGTGGGAAAAGCAGCTCATTTCAGAGCCAGCCTCTGCGGGGCGCTGGCTGCCTTCTGGGCAGCTGCCT
The DNA here is from genome assembly GCF_024711535.1 of Dipodomys merriami. NCBI lineage: Eukaryota > Metazoa > Chordata > Mammalia > Rodentia > Heteromyidae > Dipodomys > Dipodomys merriami. Next base: position 20,612 of record NW_027205826.1, read on the forward strand.
CTCGGAGGGGACAGCCCAGGGGTTGGGGCAGCCGCTCCTCCTGCCCCATCGAGCAGTACCAACCTGGCACCCAAGAACCCGCCTTCAGACCCCCACATTTCCCCCTGGACCGCCTGCAGGGTCCGTGAGAGCGAGCCCTGCTCCAGCCCCTCGCTGCCCCCCACTAACCTTCTCTGAACCCCATCCCTTCAGCTGCGGTGTGCTCCCCACCTTTAGTCTCTTCGGGGCCTGAACTAGTTGGAGCCCTCAGAACCCTGGTGGGCCGGGCTGGCGGGCTCCGGGCGGGTTCTTGGCGGGCTCTTGGCGTGAATTGGCTTCTGTCCGTGCCGCGTTCACTCCGTATTTGCTGTTGCATCTAGTTGGGGTGAGGCTCACCCAGGGAGGGTGGCACAAGGCGTTCACAGGCCGCTCTGGCCCCGGCCCGGTAGTGACGTGGGTTCCTGGGCTTCTCCCCTGTCCCGGGGCCCCGTGTCCTGCCCACCGCGCCTGCCCACGCCGGACCGAGCCCCAAGAGCCAGTGCCGCTCCCCATGTCCCCTCAACCTCGACCTCGCGCAGACCCTCCTCACCCATCCCGCAACCTCCCTCAGAGGCCCCGGCCTCAGGGCTGACCTACTGGCCACCTCTTCTGGTGGGTCCACTTCCACAGACACCAGTGTCCAGTGGACTCCTATGTGCAGAAGCCCCAGTATCCAGGCTCCCCTGTGTCCAGACACCCCACTATTCAGACACCCCTGTGTCCAGACACCCCAGTTTCCACACACGCCACTGACCAGAGACTCCAGTCTGGGCCCTGCAGCGGCTCCCTGCCCCGGAGCACAGCCAGGTGCCGCCGCTGGTTAAGATATCAGCTGCTGACCCCGTCCGTGTCCTCTGCAGCCCTTTCCTGTCTGTCCCGGCTAGCTGGCATTGATCACCCGCCGGGCCCTTCGCCTCCGTCTCGTTTTCATGGCTAATGGCTCCAGCTGCCATTGATTTATAGTGAGGTCCCGTCTTGATCAAGCATCTCCTTATTACACCTGATGGTGTCTGAGACTTCACCCCTGTCCCGGCCTCCCCCGTCCCAGCCGCCCCTGGTGCTGGTCCGTTTATGCAGCTGTGAGGAAACTCCTGAGAGTGCAGGTGTCTAGGCTCCATAGACCCAGAGGCAGGGGAGCTGCTGCCCAGGCGCGGGCAGGCCTGGTGTGGTCAGGGCCGCTCTGCATCCAGGGCCTCTCGCTGTCTACTCACCGGCAGAAGGTGGGGAACTAATGGACCAATTGCTGCATAAAGTCCTGTGTGTGTGTGTGTGTGTGTGTGTGTGTGTGTGTGTGTGTGTGTGTGTGTGTGTGTGTGTGTGTGTGTGTGTGTGTGTGTGTGATTGGAGATAAGAGTCTCGTGGACTTTCCTGCCTGGGCAGGCTTTGAACTGTGATCTTCACATGTCAGACTCTTAAGTAGCTAGTGGATTACCCCACTGCCCAGCCCTTTTTTTTTTTGGTCGGTTGTGGGGCTTGAACTCTGGGCTCGGGTGCTGTCCCTGCGCTCTTCAGCTCCAGGCGAGCGCTCTACCACTTGAACCACAGCACCACTTCCAGTTTTCTGGTGGTTCATTTTTGTTAAGAGTCTCATGGACTTTCCTGCCCAGGCTGGCTTTGAACTGTGATCCTCAGATCTCAGCCTTCTGAGTAGCCAGGATGACAGGCGTGAGCCACTGGCGCCTGGCTCTTTTTTTGTTGTTGTTGTTTAATAATACAGTTATTCTTTAAGGGGTTGTGTTTATGTTCAAGTTAGCCTGAACCCCACTCTTCTATTTATATTTCCCTAAGCAGTTTGGTGACAGGTGCAGGCCCCATACCCCACTTCCTGAGTGAAGATGAGGCCTCGTGGTCTTCTTGCCGGGGTTTGGCTCAAACAGGCACTGGCGACCGCGGCTGGAGGTCTTGCCTTGGCTTCTTGTTTTGCTGTGTCTGTCTCCCCAGAAACAACTCCAGTCCCTAAGGGCCGCAGAGATGGTGGCTCCCTCCCTGGGGCCAGCAAATGGCCTTCGGGCAGGAGGCAGGGCGGCCCACCTGCGGCCTCAGCGCCCGTCCAGGCCGCGCCACGCCACGCCCCCCACGCCGCACCCCCCCCACGCTGCGCCCCCCACGTCCCGAGGCTTGCGCCCTCCCCCGCCGGCCCGCCACTCCGACCCTGCATTAGCAGGCATAAAATATTTACCTGTCTCTGCTCTTTGAAAATATGCCCTCGGTTACTGTCCCTCAGCAGGGACGTAAACCGCGCACGGCTTGGGCTGAAAGGCTGGGCCTTAAATAATACAAAGCGGGCCCCACGCTGCCCCGCTCCTGAGGGCCGCCAGAGAGGGACCTGGATGTGGGGTGAACGGGGGAGGGGGGCCGCTGCGCGGTTCAGGGCACGTTCCCCGTTTTCATTCCTTCTCAGCGTTTCAGGGCCTTTGGAAAAGCAAACGAGAAAGGGTTATTGCTTTTTTATTTTAGAATGGTACACTGAAATTTTTTTTTATAGGTCCTTCCCTTCCCTTCCCTTCCCTTCTTTCCTTCCTTCCTTCCTTCCTTCCTTCCTTCCTTCCTCCCTCTCTCTCTCCCCCCTTTTTTTGTTGGTGGCAGGGCTTGAACTCTGGGCCTGGGCGCTGTCCCTCAGCTCTTCAGCTCAAGGCAAGCGCTCTACCACTTAGCCACAGTGCCACTTCTGGTTTTCTTGTGGTTTATTGGAGATAAGAGTCTCACAGACTTTTTTGCCCAGGCTGGCTTTGAACTGTGATCCTCAGATCTCAGCCTCCTGAATAGCTAGGATTACAGGCGTGAGCCACTGGTGCCTGGCCCCCCTTTCTTTCTTTGGTTGTAGGGCTTGAACTCAAGGCCTTGGCACTGTCCTTGAGCTTTTTCACTCAAGGCTCTACCACTTTGAGCCACAGCTCCACTTCTGGTTTTCTTGTGTTTAATTGGAGACTTTCCTGCCTGGGCTGGCTTTGAACCATGACCCTCAGATCTCAGCCTCCTGAATAGCTAGGATGACAAGCCAATCCCAACAGCCTCCTGGCCCTCCCATTTCCCATGTGGTGTTTGGTGCTGGTCCACCCCTAGCCCACCCCACCCCCCCATGCTGGCGATCAAGCCCTGGGGTTGCACATACTAGTGGGAGCTGACTCTGAGCTCTGTTCCTGGCCCTGTTTTGGCTTGTTCGGGTCCTGTGCCCCCCGACCCCCCCGTTTTGGAGCAGCCCTGGGGCCCTGAGCCGGAGTCTGCAGTGCCTGCCTGAGGCCACCCCCCTCCCCCCAACACCGCAACCCTGCCCAGCTATGGTGGACGTCGGGGGGGGGGGACAACTGAGGAAATTAGCCAGGGACGTGGGGTGTCACGTGTGACTTCTGGAAGCTTCTTCATTTCCTGCCATGTCTCAGGTGGGTGCGAGGAGGCAGGAAATGAAGGGCCGGGGCCAGGAGCCGGGAGCTCCGGGCAGCAGCTGCCACCACGGCCTTCCTGTCATTCCAGTGGTTTCTCCTCCAGTGGAGCCCAGAGCAGGTGGGGGGGGGTAAAAGAGGGAGGGAGGGAGAGAGGAAGGGAAGGGAGGGGGAGAGTGGGGTCCCACGCCTGCATACTTGGTTATGTCTGGCGGCCATGGCACCTGGAGTCTCTCTGGCTCTGCCCAGCTCTGCCCAGCCTCCCAGCCACCTTCGCCCTGGAGAGGAGGATGGCCAGTGGGGAGGGTAGGGGGTAGGGGCAAGGGGGAGGGGGGAGGACAGGGGTAGTGGTAGGCGTGAGACTGGCGTCTGCGTCTCCTCTGGGCCTGGGTTTGGGATTCCTGTCTTCTTCATTCTTTAGGCCCAGGATGGAAATGCTTGTGTCAGCCCTGCACATGGCTTCCAGATCTCATCCCCCACTCCAGCCCCATTCATGCTGGTCTTGGGGCTTGAACTCAGGGCCTGGGAGCTGTCCCTAAGCTCTTTTGCGCAAGGTTAGTGCCCTGCCACTTGAGCTACAGCTCCACTTCTGGCTTTCTGGTGGTTCATTGGAGATGAGAGTCTCATGAACTTTCCTGCCCGGGCTGGCTTTGAACTATGATCTTCGGACCTCAGCCTCCTGAGTAGCCAGGATGATGGGTGTGACCAGCACCCAGAACCCCCACCCCACCCCCGCCATCAGGAAGCAAACAGTTTCTTGAGCCAGAAGGACAAAGCAGCCCCCAGGAGGGCAGCCGAGCGCTGGTGGTGACCTGCAGTGGCTGGGCAGCTGGTGGGGTCTCGCAGTGAGTGGACAGCACTTCAAGGGTGGCCGACCGGCCCAGATCCCAGCACAGACCGCATGAGAGCCGCACTCCAGGGACCCAGCCTGGAGGGGTCTGAGTGTGGCTGGTGGGGCTCAGACCCTCCCAGGGGCCCAGGGGAGGGGCTCCCCTGTGTCTTCCGGCCGCTGGGAGTGGGTGCTTAGCAGGCCTGTGGTCATTGGCCAGAAGCTGTCTCTCCAATCTCTGCGTCCATTGTTATGTGGTCTCTACACAGCCCCCCTGCCCTGCGCCTCTCTCTCTCTCTCTGCCTCTCTCTCTCTCTCTGCCTCTCTCTCTCTCTCTCTCTCCTCTTATAAGGACACTGTCATATTGGATTAAGGACCCACACTACCACAGACTGACCTCTTCCTCCCTGATTGTATCTTTGACAGTTCTATTTCCAAATTAGGCCACGTTTGGGCTCTGGGGTTGGGCGGACTGCGACAGGACTCTGGGGTGACTGGATTTGCTCTGGGCTGGAGGCCTTCCGTGGTCATCTCTGGGGTGACCAGAGCTAGGGCGGCGGCGGAGGTGCAGTGGGGGCGGAGGTGCAGTGGGGGCGGAGAGCCGAGTCGGCGTCCGCTGGGGTCCAGGGAGCGGCAGGAAAGCTGAGGCTGGGTCAGTCTGAGGCGGATGTGTGTTGGGGGGAGGGGGGAATCTGAGGACCAGCCTGGAGGGGGGTTGTCTGGGGGGCTCTGGGAGCTGTGGACCCAGCAGACGCACCCCCCCCCCGCCGGGGCTTTCACTGCTGCTGCTGCTGCCCGTGGGGGGGGTCTGCCTTGCTTCTGGAGGTGGCCTTGGGTCTGTGGCTCAGAATGCAGGGTTCTCTCCTCCACGTCTACGTGATGCATCTGCAGCCATGGGGGTGGATGGGCCAGGTGGGGGGGACGGGCCTTTTCCCTCCCGCTGTCTGGGGAGTGGGTGTGGCTCCCTGGTTTTCTGCCCTTGGGTGAGGATTTCAGTCACAGGCTCTGAGAAGTGAGACTCAAGCCAGACCACAGCCCAGCCTTGTGATGCCTGCCTCGGTGTGGCTGGGCCAGGTGGCGGCCCAGTCTGTGAGCCGGTCTCCTAGACATCCATCATCCATCACTCGATCCATCTCTGTGCTAGCACTTAACACGCCTGTTATGTGTGCCGACGTGGAGCCCACAGGCTTCGGGTCGCATCTCTGTGTGTATGCGTGCGTGTGTGCCTCGCACCGGTGTACATGTGTCGTGTGTGTTCATGTGAGCCGTGGCCCGTGCCTCGCTTGCGTATATGCGTGTACACCTGTGTGCTGTTCTCCTCTGCCTGCCTAGAGAAGGTTGGGCACTTGGGAGGGCTGAGGGCCCCGGCGCGGCCCAGCGCGTGGACATGACCGAGCTGGGGAGCCGAGTCAGCTCACCCCCGGGCCCACGCCGGCCAGCAGCTCGCTCATACATGAGGCTGGCAGCGCCGGGATACAGGCGCCCTGGGAGGGGCAGGACCGGGCTGGACGGGGTGGGATGGGGCGGCGGGGGGGCCCTGCGGCCCCCTGGGGAGATGACCCTCCCCCATCAGAGGCTAAGCCTGGGTCCCAGAGCTGCCTTGACCTCGGTCCTGGGACCTCCTGGGCAGTGGAGGTAGGTGTGGGAGGGATGTCTGTGCGGGGTCTTGAGCTCACTCTCTACTGGAACCATCCCTGGGCCATGCAGGGCTCCTTCACGTCCCAAGGGCTTCCTCTGCCTGCTCGGGTCATCGTGGGGTTGTGGAGATCGCGACCTTCCTCTGGGGTTCCTCACGCCTGCTGCCTTGTCCCGAGGCTCCCCTTCCCTCCTCCAGCCAGCCTGAGGACAGCTCTCCCTGGCCGTGAGCACGCACACATGCATGCCCATGCCCACGCAGACGCATGCACACTCAGAGGCACACACATGCACAGACACATGGCTGTCCACAGGCACACGGGCACACAGACATGTACATGTACACATGCAGAAGTGCAACACACACATTTGTACATATGCACCAGGCAGGGCACACAGAATGGTACAGGTACACACACGCACGCAGCTGACACACAGGCACACACAGGGCTCAGGTGCGCTCTCCACACACGTGTAGGTGACAGGCCCGAGCTCTCTCCAAGGTCAGCTCCCACACACTGTCACCGGCCCTCTGCTGTTGTCATGGAAACACAGGGCCCCCTGTCTCTGTGCTGGTCCTCAGGTGTGGCCGAGAGGCTTCAGAGAGAGACCGCCCTGTGCAGGCTGCCCCATGGACTCCCCTGGAGGGGGAGCCTCAGGGGCTTGAGAGGAGACCCCGAGATTCAGAGAGGCCACAGGTGCTCACGCACGCACATACGTGTGGGTGCACCCGGCCACTCACGGATGGCGGCACGGCCTGGCTGGTCACGGAGGTCCACACAGGCGCCCACACAAAGAGCTCTGGCCGGGAGGTCGGCCGGGCGCTGCTGAGCTGTGGGTGTGGCGGGCAGCCAGGGGTCAGCTCCGCCCCCAGGTGGAGGTGGGCAGGTGGACGGCAGCATCTCACCCGGGGCCAGGTGTGTGCCGGCATCTGTGACGACACTCATACCCTGTGTTTCCTCGTGTGTATCGGTGTGTGCGTGCATGTGCGTGTGTGCATGTGTGTGTGAGCCTGCAGGCCAGCAGCCTGTACAGCAGGTGTGGAGTGAATTTTATAACCTGCTGCGCACCGTGTGAGCAGCCATCCATCTTCCCGCCGGCCTCCTCCCTTCTCCACTAAAATGCGACAGCCGTCCTGAGCCCTGCACAGCCGCCCCAGGCCCCAGCCCTGCACAGCCGCCCCAGGCCCCAGCCCTGCACAGCTGCCCCAGGCCCCAGCCCTGCACAGCCGCCCCAGGCACTGGCCTGAGCCCTGCACAGCCGCCCCAGGCCCCAGCCCTGCACAGCCACCCCAGGCCCGAGCCCTGCACAGCCGCCCCAGGCCCCAGCCCTGCACAGCCGCCCCAGGCCTGAGCCCTGCACAGCCGCCCCAGGCACCGGCCTGAGCCCTGCACAGCCGCCCCAGGCCCCAGCCCTGCACAGCTGCCCCAGGCCCCAGCCCTGCACAGCCGCCCCAGGCACTGGCCTGAGCCCTGCACAGCCGCCCCAGGCCCCAGCCCTGCACAGCCACCCCAGGCCCGAGCCCTGCACAGCCGCCCCAGGCCTGAGCTCTGCACAGCCGCCCCAGGCCTGAGCCCTGCACAGCCGCCCCAGGCACCGGCCTGAGCCCTGCACAGCCGCCCCAGGCCCCAGCCCTGCACAGCCGCCCCAGGCCCGAGCCCTGCACAGCCGCCCCAGGCCCGAGCCCTGCACAGCCGCCCCAGGCCCGAGCCCTGCACAGCTGCCCCAGGCACCAGCCCTGCACAGCCACCCCAGGCCTGAGCTCTGCACAGCCGCCCCAGGCCCCAGCCCTGCACAGCCGCCCCAGGCCCGAGCCCTGCACAGCCGCCCCAGGCCCGAGCCCTGCACAGCTGCCCCAGGCACCAGCCCTGCACAGCCGCCCCAGGCCTGAGCTCTGCACAGCCGCCCCAGGCCCCAGCCCTGCACAGCCGCCCCAGGCACCGGCTTGCCTACTTCCTGTCTAGAGGCAGCTGGCGTGGAGGTGGGAGAGAAGAAACAGAGCTGTGGAGAGGAGAGGGAGAGAGAGGGGGAGAGAGAGAGGGGGAAAGGAGAGGAAAGCGAGGGAAGAGAGAGTGAGAGAGGAGAGAGGAGAGAGAAGGAGAGGGAGAGAGAGAGAGAGAGAGAGAGGAGAGAAACAGGGGAGAGAGAGAGAGAGGAGAGGGAGGAGAGACAGCGGAGGGGGGAGGAGCTGTCATCTGGAATGCCAGACCCTTGGTCCAAGGCCGGCTCTTCTGTTCTGGAAGGGCTGTGCAGGGAGGAACTGGAGATCTGGCGCTGAAGGAGTTGAGAGATCAGGTCAGGTGCGGCCTGTGGGGTCACGGGGGGGGGGGGGAACCGGGCCTTGTTCCCTGGGGGATGGGTACAGGAAGCCCCTGGAGGGGGTGAAGCCCAGGCTGGGGTTCCAGCCTTCCCCCGAAAGCGTGCTGTGTGGTCTCAGCTCCTGCCCCGGGTGGCCGTCCCTGGGCCCTGGGGTCCCCACACACTGCGGTAAGCCGCTCCACCTGCCCCCCTCTGCCCCGAGGCTCCTGGGATGAAGGGCTGGCTCCTTCTCCAGACTTCTGACTCCAGGCTGGAGAGGGAGGGCAGGCTCACACATCTCGTGGGTGTGCTGAATGGCCGGGGGGTCGTGGCTCAGAGGCAGGCCATTTCATTGGGTGCTGCACACCGTCCCCCCTCCCTCCCACCCCGTGGTGCTGGGGACCCAGGGCCTGTGCACCGTTCCCCTCCCCCCCCGTCGTGGACCCTGGAGTCAGCAGCTGACCCCCGTCCCTCTGGATTGCCCATGGGGAAACTGAGAACTGAGATCTGGGTCACTCTGTGAACAACCAGGGCCACAGCCGAGAGAGGGGTGGTGGGACTTGAACCAGCGTACCTGGCGTCAGGTAACTCCTGTGCCCCGGGCACCCGAGTGAGAGAGCTGGGGGATGTCTTCTTTCCTTTCCTGGCAGGGGGTCTTTTGTTTTTGTTTTTTGTTTCTTTCTTATTGCTGTTGCTCTGTGATTTCCTGCTTTCCCTTGGGAGCCGCTGTACCCTCCAGCTCAGGACGTCCCCTGGCTGCTGGACGTGGCCCGGGCCGTGGGCTCGCCCCCGTGGGCCGGCCGCCCTCTGCCCCCCCCCCCGGCGTTGCTGTGCTGTGGGTGTGGGGAGCGTGGCTGCGGCCTGGTCTGGCTTGGAGGGCCGTCTCCTGCGCAGATCTGGATTTCCGTAGGTTCAATGGTCCCAACTCAGAAAAGCATTTCCAGTAGGTTAAATTTAGGGCGAGGAAAGAGGTCCAGCCCGAGGGCAGCGCTGGCCTTGCCCTCCGTCCACACCATCACTCGCTGGCTGCTGGGCGGGCCGCTCCCGCCTTGAGTCAGGCAGACAAATGCTGGCGGCCTGCTGGCCAGACCGCGGGGCTGGGCTCCTTAACATAGTTACCTCAGCTGGGCAGGGGGAGGGACAAGGCGCCAGCTTCCCATGGACGGCCAGGCCCCCACCAAGGCCCAAGCCAGGGCGGCCGAACTGTGTTCTCTGGGTCTCTGGGGCGGCTCTGCTACCTCGCGCCCCTGGCTGGGAAGAGCCCTCTGCGGCGGGGGCTGCTCCCCGCACAGGCCTGGTGGACGGTACGTGGTCTCTTGAGGACTTGGCACCCAGTGAGGGTGCTGTCGGAGGTGGTGGCAGCTCTGTCAGGACGCCCAGCTGTGGAGGTGGGGGGCGGGGGAGGGGATCTGGGACCTCGGGTGCACACGCCTGTGTGTGTGGGGACGGGGGTGACTCAGCTTTGGGGGTCTCTTAGCTGTGGGGGGGCTTAGGAGTGAAGCAGGAGGAGGGGAAATAGGGTTGGGGTGTGGGAAATAAGAAGCCCCCCAGGGTGTCTCTTTCGGCCTGCTCTCCCCCCAGGCCATGGGGGGGGTACTCTCTGCGGGGGCTTTGGAGCCCAGCAGGCTCTGGGCCCAGTGCTCCTGTGGGATTCCCTGGGGTGCCTCCCCTTTCCCACCCTCCTGCCCTCCCGCGCCCCCAGTCCCGCACCAGCCCCAGTGGGCTTGCCTGCGTCCTGTCTCAGCTGCAGACCCAGAGCAGATAGCTGGGACGGCTTCATGCACCCGGCCCAGCAGTGTTCAAACTCCCCCTCTGTGTATGGGGTGACGTGAGGCCCCCCAAACCTACCTCCAGCTAACCACGGAAGAGCAGGGCCACGGGCAGACTCTCGTCAGGGAGCTGTGCCGGGCTGTCCTGTGAGATCTGGGGTGCCCCAGCCGCAGGCGGGATTCGAGGAGGGGTCCGAGGCACCGAGGGTGGGAGATCAGGGGCCATGTTGACCTCCATGACGGGGCGGTCTGGGGTCGGGACACCCAGAGGCCCCACCAGGCAGGGCCATGGGCTCTGTGCCTTCTGCCTTTGTAAGGAGGCTGCAGACGGGGCAGGCCAGGGGTGGGGCCGGTCCCCTGGGTCCCCAGATCTAGGCCACAGGATGACAGCCACGGCAGGTGCAGCCTTGGAAAACGGGCCGAGGGGGCTTGTCGTGCCCCCCGCCTCCGTGGCTGCTCTCGGGGCCGACAGAAGGCTTCCCAGACGCGGAGTGCACGGCGCCTTGTCCAACAGAAGAGAGAACGCAATGTCCTCTCTCCACAGTTCAATCCAGGTCTCCACCTGCCATTGGTGTCAGACACGGCGGGGTGGGGGGGCCCAGTCCCACCGGGCCCCGCCATACACACACAGCTGGGCTGTACTCGAAGGCTGTTTGCCCCACAAGTGTCCCGGATGTCTAGGGAAGTGACCCCCATGGCTGGACCCCTTAGACCCCTTCGCTCTCTCAGCAGTGATCCAAGTCCCCCCCCAGGAGCTTTGATTATTTGTGTTAGAGCCATAGATATTAATTTACCATATTAGAAGTTAAACAGATACATTAAGGACCATGTATTAATTCGTCAAAATCATAAACTCATTATAAATGTCAGCATAAATATTTATTATGCAACATTTTTTTTTTTTTTTGGTCGGCCGTGGGGCTTGAACTCTGGGCCTGGGCGCTGTCCCTCAGCTCTTCAGCTCAAGGCGAGCGCTCTACCACTTGAGCTACAGCGCCACTTCCGGTTTTCTGGTGGTTTATTGGAGATAGGAGTCTCACGGTCTCTCCTGCCCAGGCTGGCTTTGAACCGCGATCCTCAGATCTCAGCCTCCTGAGTAGCTAGGATTACAGGCGTGAGCCACCAGCACCCGGCTATTATGCAACATTTTATAAAATTAAAAAAAGTCTCACGAAGAGTTATTGTACATCTCTTTTAAGTTTCTTTCCCGGCAGGATAGGCTTTCCTATTCACCTCTGCCCGTAACCAGGTCGCGACGTGGTCAGCTCCTTGGGTAGTGCTACAGTTTGCTCTCATATTGCTTGCGTGGCTGGTCCTCTACCACCTGAGCCAGGCTTCCAGCCTGGCTTTTTTTGCTAGTTATTTTGGAGATGGAGTCTGCCCAGGCTAGCTTTGAACTGCAATCTTCCAGATCTCAATCTCCTGAATCGCTAGGATGACAGGTGTGAGTTGATCATCTATGACAGGTCATTAAGATGTCACCACTGGCATTTTCTTGAAGCAGGCATTGCAGCCATATTAATGAGTGCTTCACTTTGTCATGGTAAAACCACCCATTTATCCCAGACTCTAGGTCCTTTGCCTATATATTCTTTTGTTCTATTGGTCATCTGGGCAAAAATGTCTGCTATTAAAAACTATTCTTCAGTCTATACTACCAAAAGCTTGTATTTGTATCACCTCTGATCTCACCAGAAAATTCTTGGCAAGCTTTTCATAGTGGGTTTAATTTCTTCCATTTCCAATTCTCCCTTTAAAGGGAAGGTTTTATGGTGGATAGCAAATACCGTCATTTCTTTTCCTTGGAGCGACAGGCTGTCTTTGTTCATTTGTGATCACATGTCCAGCTCATCCCCAGGCTAGAAGAGTGGGGGTCACTGCCAGTCCCTTCCCTGCCTGCCCTCCAGTGGGCACCCTCGGGAGGACCAGCGCTGTGCTGTGCTCCTGGGCGTGGTGGGCACCGCCCTGCTCACTCAGGATGTCACAAGCTGTTTTTGAGGTCTGGGATTTTATGATGTCTGTATATGTTTTGTCAAAGATACGCCAAAGAGCTGGGAAGGTGGCTCAGTGGTAGAGCGCTTGCCTCGCATGCATGAGACCCTGAGTTCAATTCCTCAGCACCACATAAGCAAAAAGCCAGAAGTGGTACTGTGGCTCAAGTGGTAGAGCTCTAGCCTTGAGCTGAAGAGCTGAGAGACAGCACCCAGGCCCAGAGTTCAGGCCCCACGACCAACAAAAAGAAAAAGGTATGTCAAAGTAAAGTTTTTTGGTTTTTTGTTTTTTAGTTTTTTTGGTGAGGATCCTGGGGCTTGAACTCAGAACTTGGGCTACTATCCCTGAGTTTTTCTAATCAAGGCTGGTGCTCTACCACTTGAGCCACAGATCCACTTCCAGCTTTTTCTTTTTTCTTGTTGGTCATAGGTCTTGAACGTTGGGCCTGGGCTCTGTCCCTGAGCTTCTTTTGCTCAAGGCTAGCACTCTACCACTTTGAGCCACAGGGCCACTTCCGGTTTTCAGGTGGCTTATTAGAGACAAGAGTCTTACTCACAGACTGTCCTGAAGGGGCTGGCTTTAAACTGAGATCCTCAGATCTCAGCCTCCTGTCCTGAGTAGCTAGGCTGACAGGCGTGTGCCTCTGGCACCCAGCCAAGTTCACATCTTCTATCCCCTGTAGCTGTGTGTAGTGACAAGGCCGCTGGCCCTGGGTGGCACAGGCAGATTCACGGGAAGGGCCAGGGGCTCACTTGCGGTGGCATTTGTGCCACCAGGGCCAAACAGGCCGATGGTGCCTGAATGGTGAGTGGATGGATGGTTTGATCTGAAGGCCAGCTGGGCTGTTCTGGGATCCCACAGGGATCTAAAGAGCACACTTTGAACACTCTTGTGTAAGGCACTTGGCTTCCTCTACCGTCTGTCACCAGGGGAGGGTGGGCTCCACACTGTGCCCAAGTCAGGGCCCTGCCACGCTGACTTCCGGGCCTGTGTGCCACCAAAACATGACCCACTGGTGACTTTAGAGACGGTTTCCCCTCTGTGGAACAGGCTAGTGCAGTGTTCCTCATTCCTAATTGTGTGTGTGTGCGTGTGTGCCCGTGTGTGTGTGTGTGCCCATGTGTGCATGTGTGTGTGTGTGTGTGTGTGTGTGTGTATGCTGATCTTGGGGCTTGAATTCAGGGCCTGGGCACTGTCCCTTAGCTTTTTCACTCACGGCTGGTGCTCTGCCACTCAAACCACAGCTCCTCTTCCAGCTTTTTGGTGGTTAATGGGAGATGAGAGTCTCATAGCCTTTCCCACCTGGGCTGACTTTGAATCTCTACTCTCAGATCTCAGTCTCCGGAATAGCCAAGAGTACAGGTGTGAGCTACCCGTGCTCTGCTCTATTCCTATTTTCTAAAAAATGTTTGCACCCATGGCTCACAGCTGTCATCCTTGCTACCCAGAAAGCAGAGGTCAGGATTGCAGTCTGAGGCATTGAGAGGCTCCACCCCCACCAAGGGCAGCGCCCGGTGCATACCTGTCACCCTGCCTTTGATGAGTGAGTAAATAGAAAGGTTGTGGTCCAGCTGGCCCCAGGCAAAAACTGATACCCCATCTCAAAAATAAGCAGGGCACAAAGGGCTGGGACTGTGGGTCAATGATGGAGCGTCTGTCTAGCAAATGAAAAGACTTGAGTTCAAACCCCAGTGCAGCCAAAAAAAGAAAAATGTTGGTTCCCTTTTATTAGGTCTGAGTTCTGCGGAGCACAGCTGGCCCGGCTCTCGGATTTCAGATCTCCTGTGAAGGTACAGTCTCTCAGTTGTGTATGTTTGCGGCTTGCCCGCCCCGCCAGCTCTAATAACAAGGTGTCTGTCCAGTAGCTCCGGTCACACTGCTGTGGCCCAGCTATGGGGTGGGTAGAGGTGTCTCTGGGCTCTCATTTCTGCTCCCTACAAGGCGGGGAGGGTGGGGGAGGAGGGGAGGGGAGGAATTGTGGAAGAGGCTGAGGCCTTCCTTAATGAGTGTGACCAGGGATCCCAGCTTGCCTTGGCCTTTCCTGGTTTAAACATAGAAAGCCCCACATCCCAGCGAGCAAATGCTGGGAAAACTGGAAGGGCTGGCCACCCAGGGCCATATCCGCACATGTCATAGAAGCAGTGCCTTGTCCATCCATCCATCCATCCATCCATCCATCCATCCATGCACCCACCATCCATCCACTCACACACCCATCCAACATCCCTCCACCTATCCACCCCCGTGCATCCATTCATCCACATCCATCCATCGTTCATCCATCTAACCATCCATCCATCCCCCGGCCATCTACCTGTGCCCCGTCACCATCCATTTATAAGACACCAGGAAACATGCTAAGGGCAGGGTGGAGTAAGCAGTACCCCGATGCACACCCCCAGTGCCCTGATATGCACAGGGAGTTGACTGACGGAGCCTGGCTCAGGGCCTGTAATGTAGGCCGGAGACGGGGGCTGGCTGGCAGGGTGCTGGAAGTCTGTGTGTTTCGTTGGCCTGAAGAAGAGCAGGTCTCAGTGGCCTCGAGCTCCAGCGTGACCGTGGGGAGCCACGTCCGTCCTCTAGGCCCTGCCGCAGAGCCACCCTCAACCAGCTGGCTGAGGCCGCCACAGGCACGTCAGCATCCGAAGGAGCCGCCCAGGTGGGGTGTCCGGGTGCTTTGGTCACACAGCATTCTGTCTACAGGACTGACTAACACGTTGGGTGCAGGGGGGGCGTTTGAGAGGTGGATATGGACTGTAGGGCTGTGGGTATTTGAAGGAGGTGTGTGTGGAGGGACACATGCCAAGCAGGGAAGGTGGCAGGAGGGCTTGTGTGGGGCGCAGGGAGGCTGGAAGGGGAGGAGGGGCTGGAAAGTCCCCCGAGTCCCAGGCTGTGAACCGCACACCTGCACGTCCGCCCCCCACCCCTTCCCCCCACATGGGCAGGGGAGGGCAGAGAACCCCGGGATGCCGTCTTAGCACCGCCTGGGTTAGGTAGCTTTCTGAAACTGTGACAAAAAACCCCAGAGAAGCCCATGAAGGGAAGAAATATTTACTTTGGCTCAGGTTTCTTTGCGGGTGGGGAGCTCTGGGTGGAGCAGAGCACCACACTTTGAGCTTGGAAGCAGAGGTGGAAGAGACCAGGGAGGCCACGCCCCCAGTGACCTCACAGCCTCCCACTAGGCCACGCCCCCAGTGACCTCACAGCCTCCCACTAGGCCACGCCCCCAGTGACCTCACAGCCTCCCACTAGGCCACACCCCCAGTGACCTCACAGACTCCCAGTAGGCCACGCCCCCAGTGACCTCACAGCACCCAGTAGGCCACGCCCCCAGTGACCTCACAGCTTCCCACTAGGCCACGCCCCCAGTGACCTCACAGCCTCCCACTAGGCCACACCCCCAGTGACCTCACAGACTCCCACTAGGCCACACCCCCAGTGACCTCACAGACTCCCACTAGGCCACACCCCCAGTGACCTCACAGACTCCCACTAGGCCACACCCCCAGTGACCTCACAGACTCCCACTAGGCCATGCCCCCAGTGACCTCACTGCTTCCCACTAGGCCACACCCCTAGCAACCACAGGGCCTTCCACTAGGCCACGCCCCCAGCAACCACAAGGCCTTCCACTAGGCCACGCCCCCAGTGACCTCACTGCCTTCCACTAGGCCACACCCCTAGCAACCACAGGGCCTCCCACTAGGCCACACCCCCAGTGACCTCTCTGCTTTCCTTCCACTAGGCCACTCCCCCTGAAGGTCCCATCACTTCCCCTAAACAGGCCCTCTTCATGGGTTTGGTGCTTGGGACATAAATACTCCCTGGAGGTGGTGACAATGCCATTGCTCCTGAGAACATCCAGTGTGCACCAGGGTGCAGACTCCCAGAGGAGTGCTCCACGCTTGCAGCCTGTGCTCTCCTTGGCTCCAGGGGCCAGGGCCCAAGGCTCCTCCCGGCCCAGCCAAGAGGCTCCATGCTGGAGGCTGCGGGGCTGCTGTGCTGGGCCGTGCCTGGATCAGTGACTTCCCAGAGGAAGACAGGAAGACTCTTTGGGTCTGACTGGTGGTTCTCTGGTCAGGAGGTGGGAAGGAGGTCAGAGTATTCGTGACAGTGACTCAGAGGCCGAAGCCACAGTGGGGGGACAAGATTGGCAGTGGAACCTGAGCATCGTTTATCCAACAGAAACAATCAACACAGCAAAACGGTTCCAAACAGAAACGGCACGCACGTCCTCCTCCGCCGGTTAATTAGGGCTCGTTAACCACGATCAGGGTCTGCCCAGCCCGAGGAGGGGCAGCCGGGAGGACTCTGCCCAGCCTGCCATCTGCCCCCCTGTAGAGACAAGCTTCCCCATCTGCTGGGATCCCCCCCTCACCCCCAGGCTGCCCAGCCTTCTGCGCAGTCAGAGCACCAGTTCCCAGCTCCCCCTCAGCCATGGTGGTTTGGTGACTTGATTTTCGTCCAGTGCTGGGATCCTGGGATCCGAAGTGAGCAAAGTTATCCTGGGAGAGGCTGCGGGGCCTGCGAAGCCACACCCCTAGCCTGGCTGGGGTCAGCAGCCGCAGGGCCAGATCTATTTAGCAGGGAGTAAGGGTGGTGTTTCTTTCTGCCCGGCTCTTTTGAATATTAGCTGTCGGATTAATGGCCCTTACAGCGGAGAGAAGCAGGAAGTCAGCATGCCAGGCTCTGGTCGCCTTTAATTATTTGCATTTGCACGGGTAAACCTGTACTTAGCAAAGGTGTCTCCAGAAGCTTGATCGATGCCTTCTGTCTGGAAGTCCACAGGACGCTGACCACAGGGCCAGGTGGGCTGGGCAATGCCATGCCAGGCTTTCAGGGGAAGGAAGGGGTTTGGCAGATTCTCCTGGGCCAGGCTCTGGCTTTCAAGGCAGAGGGGGCAGGGAAAGACCTGCTCAGTGGCCAGTCATAGACACCTGTCTGTGAAGCAGTGTCCGTCCCATGGCCAGCGGGTGCCAGGAGCCAGATCTAAGGTGAGACCTGTGGGCGTGATTGGCATGAGAGCGCTCTCAGGTGACTCCTGGCTATACTTGAGTTTTGCTTTTTTTGTTTTTGTTTTTGTCAGCAGCGGGGCTTGAACTCTGGGCTTCGGCGCTGTCCCTCAGCTCTTCAGCCCAAGGCAAGTGCTCTACCACTTGAACCACAGCGCCACCTCCGGTTTTCTGGTGGCTCATTGGAGATAAGAGTCTCATGGACTTTCCTGCCTGGTCTGACTTTGAACCGGAATCTTCAGATCTCAGCCTCCTGAGTAGCTAGGATGACAGGCGTGAGCCACTACACCTGGCTATACTTGAGTTTTACTGGCTCTCCTTCTGTTTGGCCTGCCCTCAGGAAGCTTACCGAGGAAGACTCTCCAGCTTGAGACCCTTCCAGCCCTCTCCCCAGAGACCCCTGTGTGTACCCCCCACGAGGTTGGATCTGTGAGTTTCAGGCTGGGGCTCTGGGGGCTCAGGGTGGATGGTTCGATCCCAGGGCACTGGGCTGCATGTGTGGGCAGGTGGTTAGCGACCCTGGCCCTGCCCTGTGGGTGGGCTGGGTGCGATGGTTCGATCCCAGGGCACTGGGCTGCATGGGTGGGCAGGTGGTTAGCGACCCTGGCCCTGCCCTGCGGGTGGGCTGGGTGCGATGGTTCGATCCCAGGGCACTGGGCTGCACGGGTGGGCAGGTGGTTAGCGACCCTGGCCCTGCCCTGCGGGTGGGCTGGGTGCGATGGTTTGATCCCAGGGCACTGGCAGCTTTTCTCCTCCAACCGCCCAGCGCTGCACAAGTTTGCATTGTTTTTCCACCTGGCTCAGTTTATTTTCATAATAATGAAAAAGAACTGAGTCAACGCAGTTTTAATTGGCACTCCTGGAAAGATGTATTTAAATTGGGTAATACAGGTGCCTTTTTTTTTTTTTTTAATGAAGTGAAATTCACAGAATGTGCCGGAACCATCTTAAAGCGAGCGATTTGGTGCATTTGTCGCCTGCCGCCCGGTCTTCCTGGCTCCAAGGCAGGCTCCAGTCCACCGGCAGACGCGCCTTGTCCTTCCCCACCCCCACCCACCCTGGCAGCCACACATCTGCCTTCTGTCTCTATAGATTTGTCTGCTTTGGACTTTTCACATCAATAGAGTCCTACAGTGTGTGGCCTGGTGGTGTCTGCTGTCTCCCTTAGCCTTAGTCCTGCTCATTCGTTCCCTTTCGGGGCTGAGTAGTATTCCACCGCCCAGGCCTGCAGTGCCGTGTATCCATCCATCTGTTGGAGATGGCGGGTGTTTGTTTATTTGACCGCCGGTCACAGCCTTGGGGTTGGGAGTGGGCCACCGGACCACGTGGCGATCCTGTTTGGCTCGATGAGCACCACGCGTGGCCATTTCCACACGCAGTCCAGGGTCCAGGCTCCCCGTGTCCTCACCCACACTTGCTACTTTCCACTTTCTCACTGTGTGTGTAGCATCCTCCCTCCTGAGGACCCTCCTCCCCGGTATCAAGCGTACAGGCAGGGGAGGGAGGCGGAGAGACAGGGGCACTCTCAGGCCAGCGGCCGACCGGGGCACAGAACTCTAGAGGGGCAAGCACGGGGCTGGGGGGGGGGCTCACCGCAGGCCCTGGCCTCCGAGGCCTGCCCCCTTGGGTCTTAATGCCCTGGCACTTCCAGCCTGCTGCCCGGTGGGAGGTGGGGAGGAGAGGAGAGTGGGCAGAGAGAGCCCCAGGGGCCGCCCAGCGTACGCAAGGGCGACGCGGCTGCTTGCTTAACTTCTTAGGAGCTTCTGCGTCCTGGTGGGTACTGCTGTGCAGGGCTGGCTCCACTCCTCGGGAATTCTACACCCGAGTCCTCTCCGCCCAGCCCACAGCGCAGGTCTGTCTCCTGGCCCCTCTTTGGCTCCTCTCCTCCCGCTCTGCTCCTTGCTTTCTCCACACTTCGCCTTCAGTATTTTCTCCTCACCCGTCTTCCAGTTCACTAGCTCTCTCTTCCGTGGTGCCTCGCTGGCTTTAACACCCATCTTCGGAACTCTTTACTGCAGGTAGGACATTGTTCTGTTCTTGAATATTTGCGTATTGAGAAAAATCTGTCGTGCATTTGGAATAATTTCAAGTGTTGGCTAGCATGTTCAGCGTTCTTCGATCTGCTCAGGCAGACGGCTGCAGTAGCCTGCGTGTCTGTCCCATGTCTGGTGTGTGCCCCTGACCTGCTGGCGCTGTGGATTCACTGTGTCTGCCTTGTGGCTCCATGTATCTGTGTACATGTGCACCTGTAACTCTGTGTGCACACACACCTGCATGTGTGAATGTAGTACACATGTGTATGCATGCGAATGCATGCCTGTGCTTACATGGACAAAGATATGCATGTGAAATTTCACATACATCACCACACAAGGCACAGGCATGCTTTTCTACACGCACACACCTAAGTGGATGCATGCATACAAAGGTAAGCCCGCTAATGTGCGCTTGCATGTGAGTACATTCTGTATATAAGGATATGTATGCATACTTGTCTATATACACTTGTGCATCTGTGTACAAGCCACATATACACGTGCAACTATGCCTGTGTATGTATGCACACATAGGCATCTATGTATGCATGTACACAGCACATGTACAATCTTGTGCATATGCACAAATGTGCACATGTATACATGCCAGCTGTATGTGCACAAGCATGTGTGCACACATAGACACACACCAGTGCGTGCATGTACATCTCTGTGTGATATTCATACGCATGCACCCATGTATCTATGGACCTGTGCAACGTATGTGTCTGTGTGTGTGCACCAGCAGACACTTGTGGTGATGTTCCTGTCCCTGTTGTTAATGGGTGACGCGTGTCTCCCCCAGGAGCTAGCCCCCAGGGGCCTGTGCCACAACCCTCAGGAAATGGGGAGCCTTGTCCATGCAGGATGGATCTGGAGCCTCTGGGCCTTGGACAGGGTGCTGGCCTCACACCTCGGCTCACCATCTAGGCTGTGCTGGAGGCTTCCCTGCGGCCTGGTGGCTCAGGCCGCTCCCTTACACTGGGCCTGCGCCCCCTGACTTGGACACCAACCAGGCCATTTCCAGCCCTGGACGGCTGTCAGCGGAGCCTGGGGCGTGCCGCGGCCTGGGGCTCACGCTGGGAACGCAGTGCTGAGGTGGCGCGGTGGGCGGTGGGTGCAGGCTGGACTGGGGCATGCCTGGTCCTCCAAGGGCCCCGCACCCTCCCGCCTGAAGGGCCAGGAAGACAGGCCATGATGGCGGGGCAGGTGGAGCTGCGTGGGAGGCTCAGAGAGAAACTGGCCTTTACTTCCCTCCCTTCTGCCAGGAGGACCCCGAGCCACCTGTGCTCGCTGCCTGCGGAAGCCCATTAGCGTGCAGACGCCGAGCTCCGTGCGCAGGGAGAGGCCTGGAGTGTGGTGAAGGGGGCTTTGTAGAGCAGCACGCAGGCTCAAGACAGGCCTCTGCTCACAGCGGCTGACGCATGTCAATCAACGCAGCCCGGTCATGGTGTGCGTGCATGCGTGTGCGTGTGCGTGTGTGTGTGTGTGTGTGTGTGCTTCCTCTGGGGAGCACTACATCCACACTCAGCTGCCACGGCCTCTGTCCACAGGAGATGACCAGCCGCCGCCCCTCATCCAGTGTCTCTGACAGCTGCTGCACAGGCCTCTCTCCTGGGGCTTGGCTCCCGCCTGCCCTGAGGCCCTGGGGCCTCAGATCCGCAGGGACGGAAAGTAGAATGGTGTTGCCAGGGCTGGGGGCCGGGGGCAGAGTTCCCATTTGGAAACTGGACAGGGTTCTGGGAGTGGACTGTGTGTTCTTGGTTAGAGAATGTAGACAGAAGGGAGGCCTGAGGCGTGGCTCAGTGGTAGAGTTTGCACCCAGCATGTGTGAGGCTCTGGGTTCAAGTCCAGTGCAGAAAAATAAATTAACAAATTAAATGTGTTTTGGATCCATACTAGTGTTTGAACTCGCAGAGTCTCACACTTGCTAGGCTGGCGCCATACCACGGAGCCGCGCCTCCAGCTCTGTTTTGAGGGACAGCGCCCAGCTCTTCAGCTCAAGCTCAAGGCGAGTGCTCTACCGCTTGAGCCACAGCGCCACTTCCGGTTTCCTGGTGGTTCATTGGAGATAAGAGTCTCTTGGACTTTCCTGCCCAGGCTGGCTTTGAACTGCGATCCTCAGATCGCAGCCTCCTGAGTAGCTAGGATGACAGGCGTGAGCCACCGGCGCCCAACTCTCTCTCTCTCTTTTAATTTTTAGTTTTTGATGAGTCTTCTTTGTGGTGTATTCAAGCATACATCTTTGGAAGGGTTTGTGGGGAGGGAAAATGGATGACAAAGTGCAGCAGTGGAGCTTCTGTGGACACTGATGGAAGTGAGCTGTACACCTCGTGGGTGGAGACCGGAGGGACTGGGAGAGAGCCAGAGACCCGAGGACAGCGACACCGTGATACAGGAAATGTCCTCCCTACCTGACTCGGGTCGTGGTGATCCCTCTGTTCCTCACCTCTATCATAACAATAAATTAAATTCATTTTAAAAAAGAAGATGTTGCATTGTTCTGTGTGAATTCACACTCACAAGGCCCGGGGGAATGGCGGATGGGTTTATAATATATGATTATCTTATGCCCCCTCCGCGGTGGATTGCACAAGAACAAGAACAAGCACTCCTTCCTGGAAACTGGAGGGGGGCGGCTGGAGTGCTTTCCTCACCCGGGGCGGTGACCTGTGAATGTCAGGCTATCTCCAGATAAAGCCTGAGCTGGAGGCGTGGGCAGGGCGGTGAAGGATGTGGGAAGGGTGACCCTGGGCACCAGGCACTGGCGAATCTCAGGTGAAATCAGCTGCACCTCAGAAGCCCCTGGCTCGGTCGGCAAAGGTCCTGGGGCAGACAGCCTCTGCCCTGGATGCTTTATTGTGGGAACAGCCGTGGGTTTCCCTTTAATTGGGAAGAAGCTGGTGAGAGGCTGGTGGAAAGGTGGCTGCATTCAATCTCCCCTGTGCCAGGCACCGGGGACCCCAATTCCCTGGAGCAGAGTGGGAAAATGCACGCCAGAAGAAAGCATTTCTAGTGGACAGAGGACGGGCACCAGGGAAGACGTGTGGGCCGGGGCGGGGGGGGGTGGGGGAGCATGAGAACGCATTTCTGCCTAAGCCGTGATCTTTTGTGGTTCCCCTCTTCCTTGGCGGTGTGCGAAGGCCCTGTCTCCCCAAGACCGATCGTTACGCTAATTAGTGGCTAATCGATGTTTAATTAAAACCTCGCCGTTAATGAGAAGTAAAGGTGGCTGTCCGGGGGTCTGGCCCCCTCAAGCGTGGCTGGTAGCCCCACAGACGGCTGCTGGCTGCCGTTCCTCCTGCCTTGCTCCTCTGACTGAGTGCCTTGGCCTGGGGAGGGCTGGAGGGCTGGAGGGGGAGGAGTAGGAGGGAGGGGGCTGGGGGAAGGGGTCGGGGCCTCTCTGAGCATGCCAGCCTCTGGTCTGCCCCTCGGCCCTTCTACCACCCCATGGAAGCCCGCTTTCCTCGTGGTTCTGCTGGCCTCTTCTTCCCACGGCCCCGGGTTAGTCAGCTTTTCCTCCGCAGGTCTCTGGGTTTCTATGGCTGCGTTTAGGCTCATCTGCTCCCGTGAACTCCAAGGCTCTCGATCTGCGTGCCTGGCACCGGTCACTGCCAGCATCGCCGAGGGAGTGCGAAGGGGGCCAACAGGTCCACAGAGAGGCCACGGAGGAGAGGCGAACATCCAGAGGTAGCAGCGTGTGTGATGGAGGTGGCCCTGGGTCAGGGCTGGGGGTGATCTGCAGGACGGCTGCAGGGCTGCCTGGGACCCCGCCCACCGCAACCCACCGCACGCCCACCACGAGCCACGCACGCACGGCTGGCTCTTCTGAAAGGCAGAAGGAGAAGGTCTAGACCATCCTCGAGATTCAGAGAGCACAAGGCCCAAGGGGCCAGCCTGCCACGCGGGACCATGCCAGGCCGGAGCCCCTCAGCAGAAGGTGCAAAAGGCACCGGTGACCCAGCACAAGGGTTAACCCAGGAGACGGGCCAGGAGAAGCCACCTGCGAGGCCGCGGCCAGACAGACACTGTAGACAAGTGGGAGGAGAGCGGGACTCGAACAGGCACTTCACGTTTTTTTTAAATTAATGAATTCGTTAATTCATTCATTTCTACCGGCCCTGGTTTTGAACGTAGGGCCCGAGGGCTGTCCCAAAACTCTTTCGCTCAAGGCGAGCGCTCTACCACTTGAGCCGAAGCGCCACTTCCGGTTTTCTGGTGGTTCATTGTAGATAAGAGTCTCAGGGACTTTCTTGCCGCGATTCTCAGATCTCAGCCTCCTGAGTATCTGGGATGACAGGCGGGAGCCACCGGCTCACTTTTGTTTCTTAAAATCAAAGACAAGAGCGACAATGCATAGAGAGCCTGGATGCAGAAAGAACAGTGGGGTTGGAGCCTGAGGAGGGTCCAGCCTGTCCCCAGTGGCCCTGGCATGTCCTGGTCCCCTCTCCCCCACTCCCTGCCTTCCTCCCCGGCTTCTTCCTGCAGCTCTTCCCAGCCTGAGCTTCTGGGCTGCTCTCCTGGCTTGGGGTGCCCTCTCTAAGCTGGCTCTCTGGGGTTACCCCTGCAGTGTCCTTCCCCGGGCTCCCTGTCCCCATGTGCTGTCCACAGAGCAGGGCGGCCGTCCAGACAGGACGGGAGAGTTCAGGACCTGGCATCGCCATGAGAAGAGAGTGCTGGAGGAGCTTCCCAAAGCGTGTGGGGCCGTGCCGGGGTGAAGCCCGCCCCGCAGGCAGCAGGCAGGCCCGGCAGAGCTCCCTGGCTGGTTACCGCAGCAGAACCCAGGCTTTGCTGACAGAGGGAGCGCTGGACGTGGTAATGGACCGCCTGGGCCTGTCCGCCTCTGCGGGTGTTCTCAGGACAGGCGAGGAGCACATAGATAACCTCTGTGGAGACAGACACGGAAACCCAGGGCCGTGTGCAGGGATGAGGGAGTGGGGGGAAGGAGGGGTGCGTGGAGGCTCGGGGCTCCGCATGGCTCTGTGGCACCGCGTCCAGTCCCGTCCACGCCACAGTTCACCGTTCTGTGCTGTGGTCTCCCTCCGGCTTGCCGTGGTCTCTCGTGCTGTGTGCGGCGGGCACGTGGCACACAAGTGGCATCTCTGTTCTCCAGCAGAGAAGGGTGCAGGCGTGCAGACCAGAGGTGCAGGAGAGCAGGAAGCCGGCTCCGTGCTGGGGTCGGCGGGGCGAGGACCCCCAGGCCGCCTCCCACCCCGGGCCTGCGGGAGAAGGGCAGGCAGGGCACGCGCCAGGGCTGGAAACCTACTCCAGGGGGAAAGGAGGAGAGGAGGAAGTGGAGGAAGTCAGGAGAGGAGGAGGAGGAAGAGGAAGGAGGGAGGAAAGGAGAGGGGAGGAGGGAAAGGCATCTCTGTCTCTCTGTCTCTCTGTCTCTCTGTCTCTCTCTCTCTCACACACACACACACACACACACACACTAATGAGGACAGGGCCCTGACCAGCCGTGTCCTCCTGTTCCCTTTTATGAGCACCCCGAGTCTTTTCCTTTTATAGTAGGGATTCTCCTGGATGGTGAAAACCGGGAGTGTGGCAGGCCGGCTGCCCAGGGCCTTGTGGTCATTTGCACAAAGCTCAGAGCCCGCCTTTGCTGGGGCGGGGGGAGGGGGGCGTGGTCCTGGGGCTCTTGGGACACACAAGCGGTCTGATGATACTTGTGTCCTGGGAAGGCCCCAGGGCCCCCAAGTCCTGCTTCTGGGGTTGCACAGATGCATTTTCCCAGGGGTGCTTGAGCCTTCTTAGAAAGGGCAGGGCTGATGGCTTGGTACAGCACTGGCCTGGCACACGGATGCAGGTTCTGGGCTCCATGCCCAGCACCACCAACAGAAGAAAAAGGAAGAGGAAGAGAGTGTGTGTGAGTGTGTTTGGGGGCAGTGTGGCAGGCGTGGGGCTCACGGTGGAGGGCTGGGCTGGCATTCTCCAGCTGGCGGGATGAGGCATGTGCAAATGCCCCACGCTGCATTTTGAAGCACATTCCTGCCCATGTGAGGCTGAGGCCTTGGGGGTGTGCCGGGAGCGGGGTGGGAGGCCCCTCAGATGGCAGGCAGGTCCCTTGGGGGTTCCATGGCTGTGAGGGTGCCTCCCCTCCCTCTCTGGGGCCAATAGGGAGCCATGGAGGGGTTCCAACCACAATCCTATCCCTCTCTGCCTCCTGAGTGGCTGGGATTATAGGTGTGAGCCACCATGCTTGGCCGAGATCCTGGGCGGGACTCAGGAGGGCGCTAAGTTCACCGGTGGTTAATCCAGTGGCAGGCTCGTGGCTGAGTGGGCCACGGTGAGGCAGGGCCCAGCTGGAGGCCTGTGAGTTTGAAGTCTGTCTCCTGTCCCCGGCCTCAGCCCCTCCCCTTCTCCGCTTCCTGGCTCCGGGGAAGTGAGCAGCTTTCTTTGGCCATGATGCTCTGCCCCACTGCAGGCCCATGAAGAACAGATCGGAGTGAGCACGGGCAGACAGGCGAGCCCAAATAAACCTTTCCTCCTCCGTTTGCTTCACCCAGGCATTTTGTCACAGCAGCAAAGAGGTGTCTAACACGCCCTCTCTCTTTCCTGTCCTTTTGGGCAAAACCAGGCCCTGTGTGGGTCACCCACTGTGAAAAATAAGTGGAGCATTTATATCAAGTCATGTTGCTAGGATATCTGACTTAAATATACAAACCACGCGGTCGGAACGAACTGGTGAGACTTTGCAGCCCAGAACCCCAACATCTCTGTCTTTAATTTCCAAAAAGTAAATCTAACTTTTCTTCCTTTTAACTTAAGGTAGAACAGGAAAGTGACATCAAATACTACTTTGGGGTTTAACACCAGCAGTCTCCTTTCCCCTTCCCACTTCTGCTTCTTCTAGAATTTACTTCTAAACATTACCCCCAGACTGCCGCTTCTTAGATCATCCATCTTGCATTATACCTTTGAGTTTTTTTTTTAAATGATAGATCAGAGTTACACCTAAGCAATGCAGTATAATGTAGGTGTAAGTGAGCTATTTAGCAATGCTAAATCCACAATTTTTTTTTCTTTCCTTTTCTTGGTTGGTGGTGGTACTGTTGGTGGGTTTTGAACTCAAGTCCTTATACCTACGATACAAAATTTTTCATATTATGAAAGCCATTACTGCAACATTTGTCTTTTTATCTATACAACGTTTTGTTTATACTGGAGCTAACACCCCACCCCACATACCTCTCCATTCGACCTTCCCCACAGGTGAAGCGTTGTGACTTTCTTCTCCTTGTGGCCGCTGCGCTGGGGAGATCTGTGCCCCAACACACACGGCTGCTCCGATTGGCCTTGGCTGGCTCCTGGGATGGGGTTCAGGCTTTCCAGAGCTAGCAACTTGACCTTCTTTTTGCTTACCATCTAGCCTTAGTGGAGAGCAAGTTCTCATGTAATATCCTGAGATACCTTATTCTGGCAGTGTGTGTGTGTGTGTGTGTGTGTGTGTGTGTGTGTGTGTGTGTGTGGTCCTGGGAGTTGAACTTGGGGCCTTTCATTTGCTAGGCGGGCCCTCTAGCACTTGAACCACACTCTCAGTCCTTTTTGTGTTTATGGTTCTTGTCCTATAGAGTCGTCTCCTGCCCAGGTGGGCCTGGGTCCTGATCCTTCTGTTTATACCTTCGGCCTTAGCTAGGATGAAAGTTCACGTGCCGTATGTCTCCTGGACTTTTTGCCTGGGCTGACCCTGAACCATGATCTCCCTGATCTCAGCCTCCCAAGTAGCTGGGATGACAGGCATGAGCCACTTGCATTGGCACCACAATACTGTCCCTACCTTAGGCCGGGCGCTGGTGGCTCACGCCTGTAATCCTAGCTACTCAGGAGGCTGAGATCTGAGGATCGCGGTTCAAAGCCAGCCCGGGCAGGAGAGACCGTGAGACTCCTATCTCCAATAAACCACCAGAAAACCAGAAGTGGCGCTGTAGCTCAAGTGGTAGAGCGCTTGCCTTGAGCTGAAGAGCTGAGGGACAGTGCCCTGAGGGACAGAGTTCAAGCCCCACGACTGACCAAAAACAAACAAACAAGCAATGCAGTCTGTGTGCTTTTACGGCTCACGGTTTGGTTCTGGGCACGTCCTTTGGTCCTTCAGTCCTGGGGAAGCTTCTGGTCTTATTTCTTTGACAGTTTTATCCCCTTGTCTTCCTTGTATTCTTTCTGCAAGTCCCATTTGCTCAGGACTTGTTATCTAACTCTTGACATAGTAATAATGAAAAGAGACCCAAGACTTCTATTCTGCGTGTCTGCCTGCGTGTCTGCCTTTTCATTTTCCTTTCTGGGAACTTCCTCAAGTCTGTCCCCCCTCGAATGCTTCTATTGACTGAGTTTGTGTGATTGTGTTTTCACCGTGCAGTGTTCTCATCCGCTAATAACTTCTTGTTTCGCGGGTGCAGCGCCTTCCCCGCAGCTCCCAGCCACATCACAGGCGGCTCCTTTGAAGTTTGCCTCTCTTCGCAAAGTGTGTTCTTGTCCCAGCTCTGTGATCATGTCACAGATTATCTGCAAATGCAGTGGCTTAAAAAAACAAATGGCTTTTATCTGGCACTTTCTGCGGGCAGGAACCTGGTTGGGCCCCCCTGGGACGCTGGGCGCGGGGTCTCGCGCGCGTCTGCGGTGAGCCAGGCTTTCTGGGATGCGGGACCGGCTCCCAAGCTCAGTCACTTAGTTGTTGGCACACGGGCCTCTCCATATGGCCGCCTGGCGTGCCAGTCGCTCCCCTCAGTGTGTGATCTGAGACAGAGACAGAGACACAGAGACCTGCACACAGAAAGAGTCAGACACACAGAGACAGAGACATACACACAGACAAAGAGAGAAGGGGAAAGAGTCAGACTGAGAGACAGGAGAGACACAGAGACACAGAGATAGAGAGGACAGAGAGACACAGAGACACATACACAGACAGAAAGACAGACACGCAGAGACATGCCCAGAGAGATACAGAAATAGAGACACAGAGAGAGACAGACTGAGAGAAACAGAAAGGCAGAGGAGCAGAAAGAGGGACACACAGAGACAGATACAGACAGACTGAGAGACAGGAAGAGAGAGACAGACACCGAGAGAAACAGGGGCAGAGACGGACAGCCCAGGAGGAGGCTGCTGCCTTGCCCTTGGCTCGCCCCCGACCCAGTGGCAGCTGGGCCGCCGCCTCTCTTGGCCGCATCTTCGAGGGTCTTGAGGGGCCAGAGGTAAGGGGGCGGAGGCGGCCGCGTGGGGGGCTGGCATCCCGGGGCTCCCACGGGTCCCCGAGGATGTCCGCAGGGTCTTGTCAGATGTCTCCAGTGTTGCTCCCGAGCAGGAGGGGGAGGCAGGCTAGCCCGGGGCAGGGGAGGGTTTCCTGTCCCTCCAGAAGACAGGGCTAGCCCAGGGGGGTGCGGTGTGACAAGAGTGGGGAGAGGGGGTGGGAGAGCCCCAAACACCTGCACCACACCCAGTCCCTCCCACACTCAACCCACACACACTCAATCCACACACGCACACACGCCCAGTCCCTCCCACACTCAACCCACACACACTCAATCCATACACACACACACACACACACCCAGTCCCTCCCACACTCAACCCACACACACTCAATCCACACACACACACGCCCAGTCCCTCCCACACTCAACCCACATACACTCAATCCATACACACACACGCCCAGTCCCTCCCACACTCAACCCACACACACTCAATCCACACACATACCCAGTCCCTCCCACACTCAACCCACACACACTCAATCCACACACACTCAATCCACACACACACACTCAACCCACACACACTCAATCCACACACACACACACACGCCCAGTCCCTCCCACACTCAACCCACACACACTCAATCCATACACACACACACACACACACCCAGTCCCTCCCACACTCAACCCACACACACTCAATCCACACATACACACACGCCCAGTCCCTCCCACACTCAACCCACACACACTCAATCCACACACACACCCAGTCCCTCCCACACTCAACCCACACACACTCAACCCACACACACTCAACCCACACACACTCAACCCACACACACTCAATCCACACACACACACTCAACCCACACACACCCAGTCCCTCCCACACTCAATCCACTCATACTCAGTCCACTCACACTCAGTCCCCACCCTCAACCCAGCACACTCACAGTCCTGGGGCAGGCAGGTGCTTGGCGTAGGGAGGATGCTGAGGCAGAGCAGAAACAGGTGTGGAAGAGGTCGTGAGTTGGAGGCAGATGGCAGCGTAGAGGCCTCCGTCCTCTCCTCCTCCCCCCGCCCCTCCTCTAACTGCCCTGCCTCCCCCCTTCTTTTCTGTCTGACCAGGTCTGGCTATGTAGTCCATGCTGGCCTCCTGTCTCTGCCTCCCGAGTGCTGGTACTACAAGCCTGCGCCATGGCACCAACTCTCTCTAACTGAGGTATTGCGGAGGTGATGTAAATTGTAGCCCTAAGCCTGGCCTTGTGTGGAGGATGAAAGTGGGGAGGTGTGGCTGGAGGCGTGGTTCAAGAGGTCGAGCGCCAGCTGTGGGTGAAGAAGCCAAGTGACTCCCCCCTCCCCCCCGGCCACCCCGGGCCTTCATCTCCTCCTCCACAGCTGGCAGCTGGCTTTATCTGCTCCAGGGATTGCGGCCTCCATTTCTAGGCCTTCGTCAATGAGCCCCAGGCAGGTGAGAGGACTTAGGGCTTTCTGCACGGCCCCCTCTGTGGGAGGTGAGGGATCTGTGCTGTGCTCCGTCCCGCTCCGGCCCGGCCTCTGCTTCTGAACCGTACCCGTACCCGGCACAGAAGGTGTTGGAGTGCGCGCAGGTCCACCTCCACGCGGCAGGATGGAGGTGAGTCCTGATGAAAAAAGAAGCGGCCGTGCCTGGGGTACAGGAGTCACGGGGAGAGAATGGCGGGGGCGGCAGGGGGAGACAGTTGCTGAGACCCGTGGGTAGGGTGGGGGCAGGCGGCTGGGGAGGAGCGGCCCCCCGACTCCCGCCCAAGACGCGGTCAGCCCCCACCAAGGTGGGGTGCCTGAGCCCAGGTGGCTTTGGGCCCCTGGCGGGGCATCCTGGGCTCCTGGGCCCCATCCTGCCGTCCACAGCGTGGCCCCTCCATGGTGGAGGCTGCTGTCAGGTGGGAGGCAGAGGCCTGAGCGGAGAGGCCGGGTTATGGGGTGGGGGGGAGCCTCGGTGCAGACCCCAGGCCAGTGCGGCAGGGGGAGCGGCTGGCGGGGTCTGGGGGTGACAAGGTGGGTAGGGGGTCCCTGCACCCCTGGTTTTGGGGGATGCCTGGCCCATGTGGACCAGTGAGTGCTTAGAGGTGGTGCTTCAGATAGAGGTGTGCGTTTTGCTGGAGCTTTCTGCATGTGTCTTTGTGCAAATCTGGGAATGTTAATTGCGGTCCACTTCCTGGGGGTCTCTGGCGGTCAGCGTCCGCTGCGGTGATGTGAGCTAGCTCGCTCGCTTTCCTACTTTAAAAGTTGGAGCTACAGACGGGTCTTGCTGTGTTATCCAGGTTGGTCTTGAACTCACGAGCTCAAGCGATTCTTCTGCCCCAGCCTCGTAAACATGGGGCCAGGTCAGGAGGGGGAGGGCACCAGTCAGGCGCTGGAGGGCTAGGTTCAAACCCCAGGGTCTCACACACAGACAGGAGACAAATGCCCCGTCATCGGGCTACGCATCTGGTGTTTTATTCTGACAAAAACTAGATTCTCCTGGACAGAAACCTCATCGCCAAGGCCACTGTGTCTCGTGGGGGCTGCGGTGTCCCGGGGGGCACTCGGTCCTGTGGGGCCGGTGTCCTCTGCTCCCCCGGCCGCGGGCAGAGGGGCAGCTCTTCCGCAGCCTCTGTCCTCCAGCGTGTGGACAGGGACACGTGGAGACGGGAGCTGGGGTCCGCTTCCTCGTTTGTACTTCTGTGCTTCACCCACAGCCCGGAGGCCCGCTCAGGCGTGGACGGCCCCCGAGCTTCCGGCCATTCCAAAGGTGTTTGGGTTATAATAGGGTAACTCGGGGTGCAGCTTTGTGTCCTGGGGTCGGCTGATCCCCAGAGGGTCCCCCGGGGACGCGGGGAGTGTCCCTCTGGCGACCCATGTGTTTACTTGGGGGAAGGGGAGCTATCCCAACTCCATGGGGACAGCCCCCGGAGACCCCTGTCCTTACTGCCTCAGCCTCTGTGCCTCTTGGCCGAGTGGCGTAACAGTAGCCATGGCTCCCTGAGCCAGAGCGTGTGGGGGACCCAGACCTGGGAACGGCAGCCGGGGGCGGGGGGAAGGAGGGGGGAGGTCTTGTGGCCTGCCCCTCCCCCTCGGTGGTGTGGGGATACCTTGCACCCCAACCCTGACACTCAAGCTGCTCTCCAGAGGGCCTCTGGAGGTCAGCCTCCCTCTCCGGCCTCCACTCGGCTGCAGCCAGTTTATGGAGCTGTCCTGGTTCCTGTGTTCTTCGTCTGGTTCACGCTCGGCCTCTAAAGGCTTGGATGGCGCCTTCTCTCCATCACCAGCCCTCTCCTGGCCCCCCTCCCCTCCCCCGCCCCACCCGGCCCCGCTCCAGCCCTCAGGTGTGTGGGGGCACATTGAACTCTCACCTGCCATCCTGTGTATACCGGTTTCCATCCAGGTCCTGGATGATCACCCCACAGCCCGGGCCAGCTTGGGGTGTGGTCAGACCCAGAAAGCCCATCTCCCCAGGGCTCCCTTGCGCCCCTCCCCGCCCAGGCAGGCCACCGTCGGTGCCATCTTCCTTCCCCAAGGAGGGCCACACACTGTCCCCTCCGGCCTCTGCCTTGGAGCAGGCCAGCCTCCCGTGAGAGATCACAGACCCCCATTTCCGAGTGAGGCCCCCCCGGAAGCGGGGACACTACCCCAAGAGGCCCGGAGAAGCTGGGCACACAGGACGAGACAGATGGGGCATCGGCTCTCAGCCGCTGCGCCCTTTCTGCACGGCCGTCCACATGGCGACGATTTACGGTGCCACACAGTCCCCGCAGACACTCAGGATGCTGAGCACCGGCGTGAACCGGCGTGAACCAGCGTGGACCAGGGTGAACGCAGCTCATGCGGGCGCTGCAGCTGAGGCCAGAGACTCCCAGCCCTGTGCCGAGCGCCTTTCCCTATCTGCGTAGCACACATGCCGCGCTGTCTCCCAGAGCCCCGCCGGGCCGTCGGACAGACCGGTCTAGCCTCAGTGGGTCCTGGGGCACCTCCGTGCGTAGCTGGCCGGTCAGGAGTTCCAGCGGCCCCGGCCTCAGACTGTGCCACTGCGTGGCGGGCTTGGGGACCGAGCTCTAGGATCTGATGCCACCATAGCACTGAAGGGAACTAGAGAAAGCCCCGCTGGCGGCCACTGCGGAGTGTCTGGCTTGCCTGCTCGCGGGTGGAGAACCCCCACAGCTTGTGGGTTGCGGGAGCGACCCGCGCCGTGAGCGTCTCTCCCATGCGTTGGCTCAGGCTCATGGCTGCCTTCCCACTCACCTGCCACCTCACAGCTTGGGGAGTCCCTCCCCGCGCCCTCCCCGCGCCCTCCCCCTGCCCTCCAGCAGGGACCCCCCCTCGCACCCCTTTCCCTGGTTGGTGTCTGCTCTGTCCACACAGGGCATCCCCAGAGGCAGCCCTTCGCTGTGTGGTCCCGGGGCTGGCTCCTTTTCCCGGGGTTGCTCCTTGTTCACTCAGCCCTGGCTGTTGCCTCCTGGCTTGGGGGGGGGGGGCCGGCGGGGGCAGGCCTGAGCTCCATAGGAGCTTTGGGCCCAGAGCCTCTTGAAGGTGTTGGAGAAGGGGGACTCACGTGTCCGTCCTGCCTTCTCTGGTCTAGTCTGGAGGAAGTTCAGATGCGTCCCCTGGACCTCAGGTGCTGGGTATTTGGTCTCCAGGTAGCAGCGGTGCTGGGAGGTGACCGTGTCCCGAGGGATGAGCCCACTCACGGGTCCGGGGTTAGAGGAAGCGGCGTCGTGGGATGTGCCCGTGCCTCCCGTGGGCAATCAGCGTTTTTCCTGGATAACCTGCCTGGTCTCCAGCGTCTTCTTGTAGCCACAGAAAATGGGCTGAGGCAGTGTCTTACCTGTTGCTAGGGAGAGGTGGCAGGTGCACCTCCTGCTTCGGCCCCCCCCACTCCCCCCTGCACCTCCTGCTTCAGGCCTCACTCAGCACCAAGGGTGACAGTTCTTTTTAATCATGAAAAACAAAACCAGGGTATGCTGGCTTTACAAAACGCAGCAGGACGATGTCCTATTGTCTTGTGTGTGTGTGGAAGTTTCAGTGAGATTATTTATCCTTTAAATGTTTTATAGAGTTCACCAGGGCTGGCACCTTAATTTATAAATGGGCCTTGCGATCTTGTCACTGGTGCTTCCAGACACCAGGGGTCACAGCCCCGTAGAGCAGGAGGGGGTGACTCTTGTGTGGAGAGGGAGCCAGCCTGGAGCCCAACTCTGGAGCCCAGCCCTGGACCAGCCCAGTGCCCGGAGTTCCAGACAGGGCAAGTCACAAAGGGGATTGAGCAGGTGCTGCAATGAAGATAGCAAACAGCCCATCCTTAAAACCTGAGATTTTTTTTTTTCTCTTTCTGTTGAGTAGTTTGAATCCCTTTTATTTTTTTTAACCCTTTATCAGAGATTTTGGCTTCAAATATTCTCTTTCCTTTGGCAAAGGCATCTTTGTCACCAGTGTTGATCCTTCCCTTGCTCTGCAGAAGTCTTTCCACTTGTCAACTTTGCTTCTGTGTTTTGCTGTGGTTGTTTTTTGGTGCTGGGGCTTGAACTCAGGACCCAGGTGCCTTCACTGAGCTTTTTCACTCAAAGCTAGCACTCTTTCACTTGGAGCCACAGCTCCACTTCTGCCTTTTTACTGGATAATTGGAGATAAGAGTCTCACAGACTTTCCTGCCCCGGCTGGCTTTGAACCATCATCCTCAGATCTCAGCCTCCTGAGTAGCTGGGATGGCAGGCGTGAGCCACCGGGGCCTGCCAGTTTTGGGTGTTGTATTCTGCACACCCCCCCCCAATACAACCCAGACTAATGTCAAGAAGCCTTTTCTCTGGTCCACCAACCAGCTCTGTGCTTTCGGGTGGTCCGTGTAAGCCGTCGGTCCCCCGGACGCATTTGCGACTCTGGTGCGAGTCGAGGGACCGTTTCCTCCCTCCTTCTCATGTGGATATCTGGGTTCCACAGTGCGGTGGCTAAGGAACGTTCCTCCCCACAGCTTCCTCGCAGCTTTGTCAACGAATCTTGGATCTCAGTTCTGTGCTAGTGCCATACTGCTTTGGTTACGATAGCTTTTTTCCATACTTTTTTTTCTCTCTCATCTCCCTGGTTAAACTTATTATGGTTCTTTTTTTGTTGCTACGGTGAGTGGAATTGCTCTCTCTGTTTTCTTTGTGGATGCTTTGTTGTCTTTGTATAGAAATAACAACCAGTTGTCATCTGCTGGTCATGCTTTCCCACAACTGGGTTGAACTGGTTTATTCTAACGGAGGTTTGCTATTTACGTTAGAGTTGGGGGTTTTCTTTGTGTATACTCATGACATCTGCACGCAGAGATGAGTTTACTTCCTTCTTTCTGCATGGAATGTCTTTGCCCATAGCTTTGACTTCCTTTTTCCTGTCTAATCATTTAGGACTCGGAGGGCTGTGTGAATGGGTGGGAGCTGCGCGCAGCCCTCTGGGCGCTTTGCTTTTTCTGCGGAACACGGTCTCAGTCGTGGGCTCGCAGTAGATGGCCTTGGCTGGGCTAAGCTGAGCTCTCTCTCCACCATTTTAGTCACCAGCACAGTTTCAACTTTGCCAGCGGCTTTTTCTGAGTCTGTGGAAGAGGTCGTGTGGGCTTGGCTCACGTGGAGGTTGATTGCCCGTCCTGAATCATCCCGTATCCCAGGGCAAACGCCGGCACTTCTGCTGTGCTGTCCAGTCCTGGGTGCCAGGGTTCTAGCTGAGACTTGTGTTATGATCGTGGGACATAGTGTAAAAGGGGATTGCTGTGGGGAGGAACAGGAAAGGAGAAGGTACCGCAGGCAAAGAAGATAGGTAGATGTTACCTATCATCTCTCTGCTCCTGGAGTCTATCTCCTATCTGAAATCTAACCCTGCTATCTTTAGTATCTACCCATCACCTATCTCTGCCAATCTATTATCTATCTATAATCTATTTATCTTTTATTTATCAACCATCTGCATACTTCTATTATCTATCTATCTATCTATCTATCTATCTATCTATCTATCTATCTATCTATCTATCTATCTATCTCTATGGAGCCAGAGTGATGAAACCCAATAAATACTCCTTGAAAATGGGGGTGGGGAAGGGGTGAAGGAGGCTAAGGAAGCATGACAGAAAGGGTGGCCTGCTCAAAGTCCACTGATGCATCCACGCAGTTATAATGAAGGCCCCTGTACTACTGATTATGCTAGATGAAAAGAAAAGGTGGCCAGGTACGATGGTGGCTCACGCCTGTCATCCTAGCTACTCAGGAGGCTGAGATCTGAGGATCGCGGTTCAAAGCCAGCCTGGGCAGGAAAGTCCCTGAGACTCTTATCTGTAATGAACCACCAGAAAACTGGAAGTGGTGCTGTGGCTCACGTGGTAGAG
Organism: Dipodomys merriami; assembly: GCF_024711535.1. Lineage (NCBI taxonomy): Eukaryota > Metazoa > Chordata > Mammalia > Rodentia > Heteromyidae > Dipodomys > Dipodomys merriami. Next base: position 56,153 of record NW_027205826.1, read on the forward strand.
CGCTTGCCTTGAGCTGAAGCGCTGAGGGACAGCGCCCAGGCCCAGAGTTCAAGCCCCATGGTGATGGTGGTGGGCCGGGGGGCCGGGGGGGGGAGGGGAGGAGTCAGGTATTTGCCAGTTTGATGCTTCATCATGGTTTCTTGCTATTAGTTGAGTTTCAGTTGTGGAGATGGTGTGCGTTCTGTTTTCCTAAGTTTAATGGTCATTCATATTTCTTAATGAAGTGGCAGCTTTGTTACTGGCAGTCTTGTACGTCTTGGTTTGTCAGGACCTTTTGTTGGTGGAGGAAGTGAATCCTCTGTTTATGTGATATTGACCTTTCCTCCACTATCTCTAATTTTTCTGACTTTGGAGTATGTTCTTTCCTGCATAGAGTGCTTTTTAAGAAACGTTTCTCTATCTTTTGAGCGTTACGTTCTCCCAGCCTTCAGCGCCGTGCGTCAGGCCGTGCAGGGGAGAGCGCCCGCCCTGTCTTTCCAGGTTGGCGCTTTGCCTCTAGGGAGGAGGCAGGATGCACTTGGCACTGCACTGGGGGCCGTGTCCGGGGCCTCAGAGGCCGGGACTCACGCGCAGGGGCCCTGGAGAGCCTCTGGGAGGACAGCGTGTGCCTCCAAGAGGCTGGCTCTTTGTGCCAAAGCCCCCTGTGCAGGCTGAGGGCTGGTGGTGCCGGGACAGCCTCTCTACCCTCCTGGTCTTCACCACAGCCCCGAGCCAGGACCAAATCACCTGCCCTCGGCCTACGTCGACCTGAGCCAGGAGCGCACACAGTTTCAGAGACAAAGCTCAGGGATTCTGAACATCACAGATGGCAGCGTGATGGAGGGAGGCCCGGAAACTTGGTCTCCCCTGTGCCTAGCTGCGCCCCCACAGCTCCAGGGAGACCCCTGAGCACCACTGCGCATCCCAAACACAGGCCTGACAGCGCCTCCTGGGACCAGACCCAGGGTGGGCTTCACCGAGGTCCCAGGCCTGAGTTAGGACGTAAGACTGCTCTGCCATCTTGGAGACAGAGTAAACGGTGCCTTGGCTGGCTGGCTCTTCCTGAGGCCAGGAGCCAGCCAGCCCCTGGGCTACATAGCCACCGTGAGCCCGGGAAGAGCAGCAGGAGCAAAGCCAGGCCAGGGCTCTCGATACCACAAGTGCGGCTTCCATTTACCATGGGGGCTGCAGGGGATCTGCAGCCACAGCAGGACTGTCTGCACCCCTGGAGCTCCCGCCTTCCTGCCCTCCCTCCTTCTCTCTTGTCTTCCTTCCTTCCTTCCTTCCTTCCTTCCTTCCTTCCTTCCTTCCTTCCTTCCTTCCTTCCTCCCTCCCTCCCTCCCTCCCTCCCTCCCTCCCTCCCCTCCCTCCCTCCCTCCCTCCTTCTCTCCCTCCTTCTCTCTTGTCCTCTCTCCCTCCTCTCCCTCTCTCCCTCCTCTCCCTCCCTCTCTCCCCTCCTCCTCCCTTCCCCCCAGCCTCTCCTCCCATCCCCTGTGGTCTCAAGACTGCAGGCCCTCCCCTGGCAGGTCTCCTCCTCGGGTGGACCTGGTAGCTGTGAATCTGGAGGGCAAGGGAACCCCCGTTTGGCAGATCGAGACTGTTCGTGCTCTCAAATGTTCAATTCTGCTCAGAGTATTAAATAATTTCCTCCTCAATGGTCCCGGTAAGTGTAATTAGCTCATGTTTTCCCCACAGAGCTATCTCCTGGATTCCTCAGTGCTGCGTCTCTGTGGAGCGGGAGGCTCTGGGCCCCGCGGCGTGGGGTCTGCACGGCTCCTCGGTGGCCTCGGGGACCTCAGCTCTGTGGCGCACTGCCTGGACTCTGCTGACACAGAGCTCAGCCATCTCTGTCAGCCCTCTGTTCTTGGGGAGATGAGGCAGCAAGACCCAGGCCTGTGATCCTCCTATGTACAGCTTTCCAAGTAGCTGGAGGCCCTTGTGTGTCCTACTAGGCATGGCCTATCCATTGAGATGGGAATCTCCCTCGCTTGTGCCTAACTGGCTTTGAACCATCCTCCCAGTCTCTGCCTCCTGAGTAGCTGGGATTACAGGCATGATCCATCACACTGGCTAAAGTGTTTCTTGGAAAGTTCTAGATGCATGCATGACCTAGAGGCGTGAGGACTCTGTCCTCATCCACGGAGGGTCTTCTGCAGCTGGCTGCACAGCACCTCACCTGGGAAGGGAGATTTAAATGTCCCCTGGTTGCCGGGCCAGCCCAGAGGGCCACAGCGCCCCCTGCGGGCAGCCTCTGGACATGCAGATTTTGCCTCTCCAGGGCAATTGGAATGCAGGCCCAGCTGGACAGCCAGAATGGAGCAAGCGCCCCTCTGCCCGCTGCCCGCTGCCCGCTGCCCACTGCCCGCCCTCAGGGTTTGGTAGCAGCCTGCCTTCTGGTGGGAGCTCTGCTTTCGCAGCCCAGGGGAAGCCAGTGGGTAGCTCAGTGAGAAGCAAAGCCTCACAAGCAGCAGGGTCTAGATTCTCAGAGACTCCATTTCCTTACCTGTAAACGGAGGGCACTAAGAAAACACCGGCTCTGTACCCGGCTCTGAACAGGCATGCATAAACACTGCTGACCTTTGCTTCTTTTTGCCTTTAAAAATACTTAAGTTTTTGAGCCAGGCACTGAAGGCTCATGCCTGTGATCTACCTATGCAGCAGGAGGCTGAGATCTGAGGATCATAGTTCAAAGCCATCCAGGTAGAGACTCATCTCTAATTAATCACCAAAAAGCTGGAAGTGGAACTGTGGCTTGTGTGGTACAGTGCCAGCCTTGAGTGAAAAGCAAGACTCAGGGACAGTGCCTAGGCCCTGAGTTCAAGCACACACACACACACACACACACACACACACACACACTTCTTAGGTTTGTCTTCATTACAAATGCAATTCACATATAATGTAACAAATTTAGAATATGCAATCAAAGGCACAAAAGAAAATTCCAAATCACCTATCATCCAGTTCATAGAAGAAATTGCAAGTCCTTGTAGCCTACTTAGAGACCAAGAAATGGGATTTTTGTGAGCTTTTTTTTTTTTTTTTCCATTTCATGGTTAAACACCCAGCAGTGGCCTGTGGTAGGGTGTTTTAATGAATGCACATATTATTTAACCAAGTGCCTGGGTAGTTTGTTTTCATCCTTTTGATGTGCTGAGCAATGCTGCTGATATTCTGCCACATAAATCTTCTGAGATAAATCTTTGCACTTGTGCCTGAGTTTCTCCTCAGGGTAAATTCCTACGAGTAAAACTGCCCAGTTAAAGGTTAAGTGTGTTTCAGAAGCTTTTGATATGAGCACCGATCTGCCCTCTTCCCCACCCACCCCTAGAAAGATGAGAACAACTCTGAGAGCCCCCCTCCCCCTCCCCCCCCCCCCCCCCCCCGCAGGCCTGGGCCTGGGCCTGGGCCTGGGCCTGACAAAGCGCATAGGGTGTAATCGGTCTGGTGAAGTGGGAAAATGGAAGTGCATCTTTATTTTGATTTACATTGCTCTTTTTGTTGACTGGTGAGATTGGACGTTTTCCCTGCTTTGAGGTCATTTTCAAGTCTTTTGTGAGTTGCCTGTTCAAGTCCTCCCTGCCCATGGCAGTCTCTAGTAACATATGTGCTCATCTCTGGTATTTAAAGATGGCGTTGGAGGGGAAGACCGTGGTGTTAGTGTGCGAGATTGCAGACGAAAATATTGATAGGCAGTGGCGGGGTCCCCCGTGGGAGGAGCGTTTCCCTGTGTTTTTCTTGGAGCACTTGAGCATGTGGCATGGTCACCGAGCCATTCCTCCATCTGCCTCTCCAGCCCGTGCCTAGTGCTCGAGGGCAGGGCTGCGGCCCACGGCCCAAGGAGTGGTGTGGAATCCTCCAGGGAAGGAAGACTCCACGTGAGCGATCACACACAGCCATCGTGTGCAGCTGAGGGCTCTGCCCTCCTCCACGAGATGCTCAGGAAGATCCAGAAGTCACATCTGCTCAGCCCGTCTGGTGCTCTCATTCTGAGGCTCCCTGTACTTGTTTCCTTTTTGGTTAGGGTCTGGATGAGGCTGAAGATGCAGATTTCCAGAGACTTGGAGGCATTTTTTTTTTTTTGCCTGAAGTGAGCATTCAGAGACGGGTGGGTGGCTGAGCCCTAGAAGGTCAGCTGGAAGTCTGGAGTCTCTCATCCCTGGGATATTGCCCTCCCCCTGCACCCCACAAAGCTGGTAGGGGATAGCTCACAAGTTACCACAATCCAAACTGCTGGGAGAGAAAGCGTCAAATGTGGGTGTGTACCAAGCCCTCAGTATGTGACCTGGGGCTATGATGTCACTTCCTTTCCTGCTCTATTGGCCAGAATGCAATCACATGATCATACCTAGCTGCAAGGGAGGCTGGGTATGATCTCAGACAATGATAAACCACATCACAATCAGCACCAAGAACATAAGAAAATTGCTCAGGCCAGGCACTGGTGGCTCTGGCCTATAATCCTAGCTACTCAGGAGGCTGAGCACTGAGGATCATAGTTTAAAGCCAGCCCAGGCAGGTAAGTGTGTGAGACTCATAACTCCAGTAAACTACTCAGGAAAAGCCAGACATGGCACTGTGGCTCAAGTGGTAGAGTGCTAGCATTGAGCTAAAAGAAGCTCAGGGACAAGTTGGGAATGTGGCTTAGTGGTAGAGTACTTGCCTGAGTTTGATTCCTTAGTACCACATACACAGAAAAAGCCAGAAGTAGCACTATGGCTCAAGTGGTAGAGTGCCAGCCTTGAGCAATAGAAGTTCCAGGACAGTGCACAGGGCCTGAGTTCAAGCCCAGGACTGGCAAAAACAAAAACAAAAACAAAAACAAAAAAAACTCAGGGACAAATCCCAGGCCCTGAGGTCAAGCCCCAGGAACAGTACAGAAAGAAAGAAAGAAAGAAAGAAAGAAAGAAAGAAAGAAAGAAAGAAAAGAGAGCAGAGCCTAGGAGGGGGTCAGATGGAGAAAGGAGAGTAGGTAAATACAGTCATTATATTCAATGTAAGAAAAACAAAAAAAGGAGCCAGGGCTGAGGGCCTGGGCAGCCCTGTGCAGGGAGAGATGTTTCTTAGGGTGATGTTGATTTTAACATTGGCCAGACTTGGGGGCGCTGGAGAGCCTCCACTTCCTGGCAAAGAGGCAGGGACTATTTCTCCCTCACTTGGCTGGTAGGTAGAGGCAGGGATGTGAGCCTGGGGGGGAGCAGCCCCGAATGGGTCAGGAAAGGAGTCGCCTTCCTCTGCTAACACACAGTGGGCACCTGACAGGTCCTGCCATGTGTCGGGGCGGGCGGGACTCTGCCAGCACTTGCGTTCCTGAAGGGCGGGTCTAAGGACACTTCCTGTCCAGCCCACCCGTCCCACATCCCACCCCTGGCTTTGTGACCATGCTGCTTGGTCAGGACTAACTTACGGGAGACAAGATGAGTCTTGTGTTGTCCCAGACAGGATTGCTGACCCATCTTGCCAACTTAACATGTTCTTGTTCTGTCCACCAACTTCCCACTGACTGCCCCTTAGCACGTCTTCCCGGGAGCAGTTGTATGAAAGCAGGTAGCTGCCCATCACCCACCGAGCCTGTGCTCCTCAGAGCTCAGCCTCCCTTGTGTATGTGTGTGGGGGGGGGCGGGGGTGAGAGCAGGCTACACTCCTGTCTTTGCCCAGTTCATTTATTGTTGCAGCAAGTTGATGTGTAATAGTCCCTGATGCATATCGACACAGTTAATAACTCAGGCGTTCACCAGCCACAGATAAGCAAATGGCAGTACAGCCACACAATAGACTATTACTTGGGAGTGAAAAGGAATGAGGGATGGATATGCACGATCGGAATGTGTGTCTGGGGGACTATGCAAAGTGAAAGAAGACAGGCAAAGAGAGGTCTTCCGTGTGTACTCTCACTCACAGAAGATTCCAGACACTATGAGTCTGGGCAGAAAGCAGACCTGTGGCTGTCTGGCTGTGTGGGGTGGTAAGGGCACTCATTGTCTCCTGTGGACCTGTGGATTGCCATAGGTCTGTTACATCCAGGGGAGCTCTTTAAAAAGCGTGCTGTGTCTCAGGTCCACAGCGTAGGGGCTCTGCCACCCAGGGGGGACGCTGTGGGAGGGCTGGTCAGCCTGACATTGAGGGGGCAATGAGTGTGCCCAGGAAGGGAACTCCAGACCCCGCCTTGAAGGCAGGAGATGGGGCCGGGTGGCCTGGGGGGGGGTGAAGGTGGAGAGCGGGGGCTGGGCTCTCTGCGGGTGGGAGACTGTTACATGGGCTCCTGGAAGTGGAAAGCCACAGCTGTCACCCCCATGGGGACCTGAAGCTTCTTTGCCACCATCATCACAGGACAAAGCCGGCTCCACAAAGCCCTGTGGAGCCACAGAGATGGCACCAGGCACCAGGCTCGACCCTTGCACATGGACAAGCCTTTGTCTAGATCCCCTGCCGGCCTTCCTGGAAGCCTGGGATTTCCCAGGTGACGAGATGACTTGGGATTTCCCACGTGACTCAGTGGGGTGCGGGCAGCCTCTCCCTGAGATGCTGGAAAAGCGGGACGGGTGGGATGCTCACTTTCCCCCGCTTCCCTTGCAGCTAGGGCCAGCCGTGGGGCCCAGATGTGGCCATCCAGACATCCACAGCAGACCAGTTCAGCCTGTGCGATTCTGGAGGGCCGTGGAGATGGTGGGGCCTGTGAGAAACACCTGTGGGGCCACGCGTGCACGTGCACACCTGTGGGGGCATGTGCACACCTGTGTGGGCACGTGCACACCTGTGGGTGCACGTGCACACCTGTGTGGGCACGTGCACACCTGTGGGGGCAGGCCAGTGGAGGATGTGGCTCCACCGCACAGGGAGGACCAGCATTCCCTGTTCCCTGTCGGCCCAGCAGATCAGCCTGGGCGGTGCTGGATGGGTGGGAAGCAGATCAGCCTGGGCGGTGCTGGATGGGTGGGAAGCTTGTGTCCAGCTGTGTGGGCTCCTCCCCCTGCCCGGGGCCATCTGAGGAGTGTGAGGAGCACCCATCTTCACAGTCATCCCCAGGGGACAGCAGAGGTGTTGGAGGAGGTCGGAAGCCGGCCTGGTCCCGTCTGTGCTGAGACAGCTTGGGGTCAGTCAGTGTGGCTGAGGGACAGAGCGTCCCCTTCCCCGCATCGTCCTTCTGCAGCCCGGGAAAGGAGCCTTGCTTGGAAATGGGTCTTTTGTAACAGGAAGTGATTAGGACGCTGTCCTGGTGGACTGGGGGGGGGGTCCTCCAGCCAGCTTCTGTCCTCACCCACAGAGAAGAGGCTACGGGAAGACAGAGGTCACAGCGCACCCATGCTGGTGGCCGCCATAGAAGCTGGGGGCGGGGGCACGTGAAGGAGGCTGTCCCACGGCCTTGGCGCCTGACCTGTTCATCACTTGGACGTTGCTTTTTTTGTGTGTTCCAGTCCTAGGGCCTGAACTCAGGGCTTGTGTGCTATTCCTGAGCACATGTGTGCATGCATGTGTATATGTGTGTGTGTGTGTGCACACATATGCATACATTCTCTCTCTCTCTCTCTCTCTCTCTCTCTCTCTCTTGGCCAGCACTCTACTACTCTACCACTCCAGCCATAGCTCTATGGCTTTTTGGTGGTTCACTGGAGATCAGAGTCTTAAGGACTTTCCTGCCCCAGCTGGCTTGGAACCACGATCCTCCGGTCTCAGCCTCCTGAGTAGCTAGGATGACATCTGTGAGCCCCGCCCTCCCATTCTCCGCCCCTGGCAATGTTTGGTGTTGTATTGAGTCTTGCTATGAAGCCCTAGCTGGCCTCAAACTTTCGATCCTCCTCCAATCTCTGCCTCCAGAGTGCAGCGATTACAGGCGTGTGTTACCATACCAGCTCTCATTTGTGCTTTAAAGCTACTGATTTTTGTGGTGCTTTATTTTGGCAGCCATAGGACCCCAATAGGTCCAGGCCCTGGCAGTGTTTGGGCCTCAGCAGACATCAATCAGAAGCTCCCTGCCCTCTCCAACCCTCACCCCAGAACTTCCCGTCAGATGGAAAATTCCAGCTGATTTTCCCCCTGGAAGTGGAGCCCCACCTTTTTCTTTTAGAAGTGTTTGATGCTCATAGTCAATATTTTAACACCTACAAGCATTTTAATGAGATGAAGGGTGGGATGGGGGGAGGTGCCGAGAGTGCACATGCGTTTCCACTTCCATCTTTCTCTTGGGAGTACAAAGCCAGTCATGGGCCCGAATGATTTCCCGACTCCATTTCCCCAGGGTCTCTTTCCTCCCCCCTCCTCCTCCTTGTCCTCCTCCTCGTCCTCCTCCTCCTGGCTTTGGAAGCTAGTTTATATTTGCAGAAGGGGAGACAGGAGACTGGGAAGAAAGATCTCATTCACATTCATTTGCCTACACAGTTCCAAGCACCTGGGCCTTGGGAGACAGAAACCTGTCTGCTTTTCCCCAGTCCATTTCCAGATGTTTCTCATCACGTGGGCACCTCTGTTGCTTGTCCTCCAGACCGTCCACTGGTCCGAAGGACTTGCGGACTGGCGCGGTGGCCTGCGGCCACACCTCCCTTCTGCTCCTGACTTTTGCTCCCATCCGGCTGAGGGGGTCTCCGCAGAAGGGACAGCGGCTCGCGTCTGTGGAACGGGGGCAGGGCTCCTGAGCTCCGCAGACCTCCTTCGCAGGACTGCCCGGGGTTGCCTAGCAATCTGACACCACCCTGCCAGCCGCAGACCCACCCACGCCTCCGATGCGTTTCTCCTATTTTTAATTTGTTTTTCTGGGTGGGTATTATTGTGCAATCGCAGGCCCAGCTCAGTGACACGCAGTGAGCCCCCCTCAAAACAACGAGATCTGAGAGGTCCCGAGGGAACGTGCCGACCTCCAGAGGACAGAGCCCAGCCGCCGCGCCCCCCTTCCCCCCCCCCCCCCCCGCAGGCCCTGGCTCTGGTGGAAAACCCCTGTTGTCAGAGGAAACCTCACCGGCTCCCACGGCCCACATCTCCCAAAGTGGCTCGTTACCAAACGTCCCAAGAAGAGTGAACCCCGTGAGGCGTGGCACCCCTGTCCTCTGGAGGAAGCCGGCGGCCACCTGCCAGGGCCCCTCCCTCCTCTGGGACAGATGAGACCCGCGGCCAGCCAGGGACTCGGGCGGCATGTGAGGCTGGCTCTGTGGTGAGGCCCAGGCCTGCCCACTGGAGTGTGGGGAATGCACAGCGCAGAGGGGGCGTGCACGCGGTGGCCCGGAGGGACGATTTCAGGGCAGGAACACGGGGCGGGCCCAGGGGTGAGGCCCGAGGCCGGGTCCCAGAGGAGGCCGGCACTAGATGGAAGGAAGAGAAGGGAGGAGGCAAGGGAAGAGCGGGAGAGCATGTAGGAGGCCAGGGAAGATGTTTCCAGAAGGCCCAGAGAGGGTAGCAGGCCTCTTGCTTTCAGTGAGCGCAGCGCAGGCCGGGTGGGGCCTGACCCCCCCCCCCCCCGTGGTGGGGAGGTGATGCCACCCGCAGAGGGGGGGCCACGGGAGGTGGGAGGGGGAGCAGTGGGCTGGCGGGGAGGGTCCTAAGGGCATCGAAGGGTGTGCTGTGCCTTCAGGCTGGCGGGCCAGGTCTCCAGAACAAGTAAGGCCGCAGAGGAGGGGCCTGGGGGCTGCAGGTCGCTCAGGCACGGGAGGGGGGTTGGGAAGGAGCAGAAGACTTTCGAGGAGGTGGGGAGGAGGGGGGTGTGGCCTGCCAGGGGAAGGCTGGGGAACATTCCAGGAGCTGTCGAGATGAGTGACCCCACTGAGCCCAATGGAATCGAAGCTTCCGCGCATCTGCTGTGTGTGTGTGTGTGTGTGTGTGTGTGTGTGTGTGTGTGTGTGTGTGCAGAGATAGAGGGGGGGGAGAGAGAGAGAGAGAGAGAGAGAGAGAGAGAGAGATCCACTCTTAACAAGGAGGCCATGGCTGCAGGAGGCAACCTTGTAATCCCCTCGGTGGTCAGCCGCTGCAGCTGGGTGGTAGGTGGTGGGATTAGTGCTGCCCTGGCCGGGTGGCTGGTCTGTGGTCGGCGGGCAAAGGCTAACAAGGGAAAAGAAGTCCCTGATCCTGGGGTATCGGAGGCAAAGCTGCCAGCACAGCAGCCCAGGATAGGTTATTCCACGGTCTACAGGGCAGTGGGAAGGTATTTTGGTGACAACAGTCCTTAGCACGTCCGTGTGCTGGGGAGCTGGGCAGGTGCCTTTCCGTCTGGTCTGGAGCGATGGCCTCTTCCATAGCACAGAGCCGTCTCCTCACCAGCCTTCACCCCTTCCTGTGGAGTCCTCCCCCTCCTTCGCTTACTGGATTTTCTCTCCTGCGCTCTCCTCCATGCTTCGCTTCCTTGTTTGGTTGGAGTGTATCCTGTAGTCCCTGAAAAATGGTGCCTGAGGGCTGGGAAGGTGGCTCAGTGGTACAGTGCTTGCCTTGCATGCATGAGGCCCTGGGTTCGATTCCTCAGCACCACATAAGCAAAAAGAAAAAAGCCAGAAGTGGTGCTGTGGCTCAAGTGGTAGAGCGCTAGCCTTGAGCTGAAGAGCTCAGCGACAGCGCCCAGGCCCAGAGTTCAGGCCCCACGACTGGACCAAAAAAAAAAAAACAAAAACAAAAATGGTGCCTGAGAAATAACTACTCTGAGATCTCACTTATGCAGATTTCTTTATTCTAATCTCAGATTTGGTTGCTATTTTGGTTAAGTGGAGGACTCCGGGCTGCCAACCATTACCGGCCAGTGTTCTGAAGGCTCAGCGCCGTCTATGGCTGTGCATTCTCATTCCTGGTGTGGTTTGTTTGTTTGTTTGTTTGTTTGTTTTTTCAAGGCACCTGGAAACTCAAGGAAACTTTTTGTCCTTAATGTTTTGTTTTGTTTTTTAGCAATAATAGGCCTTGATGTAGGTCACTTTCTATCTATTGTGCAGACAATTTGAAAACCCGTTTCTGGGAAAAATTTCTTGAATTAACTGATTTGTGATTCCTCTTGTCTTTGCTTCTGTGTTAGTGTTTCTCTCTCTCTCTCTTTCTCTCCCTCCCTCCCTCCTTCCCTCTCCCCCTCTCTCCCTCTCCCCCTTCTCCTCGGATTCCTTTGTGCGGATGTTAGCTCTCATGAATGCATCCTCTAATTTTTTCTTCTTTCTTTCTTTCTTATTTTGTCTTTTTGTTTTGCCTTCTGGGACATTCACTTACTTTTATCTTCCAACTAGTCTGCTGAGTTTTTCTTTTTTTTCCTCTCTCTAAATGTTCTCCTTAAAATAGCATCCAGCTCGTGGTTCTGGGCTGTGGTATCTCCTCTGATCTTTTTGAGGATATTAAATATGGCTATTTCTGATATGTTCTCTTCCCTGCCTAATATCTGACTCCTCCAAGTCCCCTCTCCCTGTACCAAGGACTTG
>NW_027205826.1:72500-90000 GCF_024711535.1 Dipodomys merriami
GGGCGGCCTGCAGGCCGGAGGGTGTCCTGGGGGGAGGGTTTGGAGGGGTCCCTCCTTACTGCCAGCCCCGTTCTGCCTCCTTTCTGCATGGAGGGAGGCTGGAGGCCGCCGGGGCCCCTCCCTCCGCAGGACTGATGGCCTCCCTGCGTGGGCCGGCCGCTCACCACACTCTGCTGTAAGCAGTGCTTAACCCCTCACTTCCCGGCTGGGAGCTTCTGGGAATGCTGGACCAGGGAGGGGGCAAGGGGGTGACCGTAGGGGAGGTGGGGATCCCCCCAGAGGCTTGGGACGGGAGGTGGCGCAGAAGGGGCACGCTGAGGTGGGGCTGCTTGGCTGAGGGAGGCAGCTGGGCTCCGGGGCAGGGCTGACGGCGAGCGTGTGCGCGTGCGTGCGTGCGTGGGCTGTTTGAGCTGGAGCTGCTGGGGTTCTCTGGTGCCTTGTTTCCAGGAGCTCTCTCCTCCACCATGAAAAGAGAACGCAGATGGTCGCTCTGCCCTGCCCTGCCCTCCAGAGGGACCTGGGGCCCCGCAGGTCTCCAGGAGGGACCCGCAGTCTGGGAAAGTCACACAGGCCAAGCCTCCGAGGCCCCGCAGCTCTGCCGAGAGGCTGCTCCTCGCACAGACCTCAGATGGAGCCACAGCAGGGCTGGCTGTAGTCCCTGCCCTTCCACAGGCCCTGCAGCCCGGCTGCTGCCACACAGCAGGCGGCAGCACCAAGGACAGGGCCAGGGCCGGGCAGCTGGGCCTCCCTGTCCTCCCCCTGGCAGTCCTCTAGCCCTTGCTTTCCTCCTGCCTTGGACCGTGTCCCGGGACAGCTGGGGGCTCAGCAGACTCTTTCACCCTGCTGGGTGGGGGAGGGGAGGCTCCTGATGCCGTCCACAGACAGCGAGGAAGAGGAGGAGGAGGAGGAGGAGGAGGAGGAGGAGGAGGAGGAGGAGGAGGAGGAGGAAGAGGAGGGGAGACCCTGTGGGTACCACTCCCTCCTCCCTCAAAAGCCCTTCGTCCCCTAGCCCCCCAATCCCTCGACGCAGGCCGTGGGTCAAATGGAAGGATCTGGAGCCCTTGGGTATCTGAGGATAAACTCAACATAGAGTAGTCAGAGAGAAAAGGCCACCTCGGTTCTAGGCCTCGGTTAAGCGGACACCTTGTCGCATCTGTCCTGTACCTTTCTGTCACCTTTCTCCATCCCTGAATCTCTTCACACCTAGCCTATGACCCCTTCGCCGTGGTGTGTGGAAGTCTGAGGGAGGGGCAAGAGTCTGGCTGGTTTATCTTCCCAGCCCTTCCCCAAGGCACTGAGCACTTACGGAGCTGCTGCTTCTGGGGCTAGGCCGGAAGGAAAGTATGTTCCAGTGCGCCCCCAGGTCCCCCGCCAAGGGCCAGGGACAGGTGGGGACAGCAAGGAGGGGACAGTGCGCTGGTCTGCGGGAGCCTCTGGCCACACAGGAGATTGACTTGTTATCTTCCAGGGGGCGGGCATTGGGGGTACCTGCTTCAGCCTCTCCCTGGGCCTGCAATCTTTGGTGGGTTGTCTCCGTGTTTATTTATTTCTTCTCTGCTGCTCTCTACTCTGTTATAAAGACAAATGGAACCTGACACACAGCTGACATGCGGTGAGGAATTTTTTATTTTTAAACAAGTGAAGAGGAAAAAACCCATCTTGAAAGTCTCCCCCCCACACCCCCTCAGAGGGTCGCCCCCCGGGAGCTGCCTCTCTCCCTGGGTCCTGCCCTTCCGTGGCAGGACTTTGCTCGTGGCCCCCGCAGGGCCTTTGCTAACCTCGTCCATCTGTGCCTCCACCTCTGCGATTAGCTGCGGCACCCGTCCTCTTCTCAGGTTATTTTCACAAGCTCATGAAACATTCAGGCAGCCTAACGTCTTCGCTGCTGCCTCTCTGAAGTTGGTTGCCGTCCGAGCCATCAACGTCTCTTCTTTATTTATCATGTTCTGTTACATTTCCCTCCCCATCTCCGGGCTCTCCTCCCCTCCTCCCCATATGTCCTGGGCGCCGTGGGACTTGAAGGCTTTCCTGCTGTGTTACAGGCGATGGTGGAGGATGGCTGTCCATGAACTGTTGGTTGGTGGACATAGCTGAGTTGCAAGTGGGGCCTGCTCTGTGTTGAGGATCCACAGACAGCATGAATGTTGTTCCTTTGTGTGTGTGCGTGCATGGTGGGGGGGGAGGGAGGTGTTCACACCTGTGCTGGGGCTTTAACTCGGTCTGGACACACTATCCCTTACCTTCTTCCACTGGAGACTGGTGCTCTACCACTTGAGCCACAGCTCTATTCCTGGCTTTTTGGTGGTTAATCAGAGATAAGAGCCTCCTAGACTTTCCTTATTGGGTTGGCTTTGCACTGCGATCCTCAGTTCTCAGCCTCCTGAGTAGCTAGGATTGTGGGCGTCAGCCATTGTTCCTTAAAGGGGCGGCCTCGTGACTCAGACAGATGTGGTATCAGGTAGACACGTTTCCAGGCAACGCCCTTAGTAGTTAGTACACTAATTGCACTTAGCAATTAGTGTGTTATCACAGTTTTCCTCAACACCCAAGCTGACATCACAATATAGCGGAGGAGGCCCTGGGGTGAGGAGCTGCTGAAAAAGGTGAAATCCCTGGGCCTGTCACCGCGTTCCCTCCGGCAGGCCAGGATGAACACAGTGCACACATCACATCTGGTAAATGCTGCTGGATGGAGGTGAACTGGATGCCTCTCAGGTGGGAGCCGGGAGTCTGGGCAGGGGGTGGGGAGGAGACGCCAGCCAGGGGGTGCTTAGGGGCCTGGGAAAGAATTGTGAATTCCATCTTAGCCTTTAGAGTCGCAGGGTATGCTGCACTAGAACTCTGTTCACAGAGAGGGGAGGAGGCTCAGGTGTACCAGGCTTCTCCAGGCTTCTCCAGGCGGTCGGTGCCCTGCTCCCTCCCATGATCTCAGGTCTAGCTGGACGGGCTGTAAGGGCCTCTCCTCCTCCCCTCACTGCTGCTGCCCTCCAACGCTCTTCACTCCAAATATTTGTGGAGGAGGCTGAGCTATTCAAGGCGAGTGGTAGAGGAAGACGGCTGACAGACCTGGCTGCCCTATGAGAGATGACGGCGTATGGAAGGCCCACAGGGGGCGGAAGAAACCTCCACCTCCCATCTGGGCTGCTCCCCTGCGCGGCACAGGGCTGGTCCCTGCGGGTCCCAGCCCAGCCAGGCTTCAGCAGCAGAGACGTCCTCATGGCAAGTTTTCTTTCAAGGTTCAATTATTCAAGGTTGGAACTTATTCCCGACAGAAGAAAAGAAGGGAGGGGAATACGCCTACCACAGAGCACAGACCGTTACGCAGCCAGTGGCTTGGCTCCGTGGCTGTGCGCTGAGACCTCCCTCTCCCCAAATTCCAGAAGAGCTGAGTCCTGGTGGAGAGGTTCCCTGGGCCAGGCCCTGTCCTCCCAACCCTCCTGGGAATCGGCTCCGGACAGATCACTGGCGGCCTGCCACCACCCAGGGAGACAGGCCAGCCTCTCTGGTGGAGCTAGGAGGTGGCTAGAGGCCCTCGGAAGACACAGAAGGCCAGGTCTGTCTCCTTTCAACCTTCTAGAAACCATCCCATTTATAGAGAAGGAACTGCGTGGCTGTCGTCTCCCAGTCCCGGCACGGCTGTGTGATTCCACCAGGTCCCTTTTATTAGAAGATCCTGACACACATCTTCTGCCCCAAGGAGAGATCCCTGCGTGCCTTTGTTTCTCCAAGGTGTCATCCGGTTGTAAAGGAACCCGAGTCGAGCTGTACAGGGAGGGCATTGCTCAGGCCTAGGACTAAGATTTTGAGTTGTGAATAGTGTAGACGCTGAGGGCTGCCGCCCTGGTCGCCCCCGTCTCCTTATCTCTGTGGGATGAGGCTCTGCCGGCGTCTGCCTCTCCTCTCCCGCCACCTCCGTGATGGATTCCCATCTTTGGACCTCAGGCAGGCGATGGTTCCCAGCCTGGCCTTTTGTGGTAGAAGGGTTTTTGTTTTAGGCAGGGGATGAGAACACAGAGAAGCAGACTGTCCTCGGCAATGAAGCTTTTAATCTAATATGTCCCTTTGAAGCCAAAAGATATAAACTTTACTCGTATTAAAAAGGCGGATTTAGCCGGCACTGGTGGCTCACGCTTGCAATCCTAGTGACTCAGGAAGCTGAGATACAAGGATTGAGGTTCAAAGCCAGCCCAGGCAGGAATGTCCATGAGGCTCATCTCCAGTGAACCAGCCCAAAGCAGAAGTGGTTCTGTGGCTCAGGTGGTAGAATGTTAAGTTTTGAGTGAAGGAGCTCAGGGGCAGCCCCCAGGCCCTAAGTTCAAGCCCCAGGGCTGGCACTCAAAAAAGGTAGATCCTATTTGTAGGAAGATTTAAAGAGGTGCACAATCTAGGTACATTCAGAAAGAATTTCTCACTAAGCTTTACTAGTTTGAAATCTTTCCTGAATACAAATAAAACATTTCTCTTCTTGAAGGGGGAAAAGGTACAGTTTTGTCTCTTGGAACTTTTTCTCTTGAACATTCGAGTTTGAGCTGAGCTGGGAGCTCGGAGCTTTCCGGCACCTTGGAGTCAAATATCCTGCTGGTGTCTCCTCCTGCCCCGCCCGCCCCACACCTGCTGGTGTCCTGGCAAGGCGAAGGCTTGCAAACCTTCTGTTTCCAGCACAGAGGCGTCAGGACACCTCCTGTGGGGTTGCCACACAGGCCTCGGTGTCTCCACGCGACCAGTTCCTTGAGCTCCAAGGAGAAAAAGGAAGTGGAGTCTTCAGCTGGCTCCTGTGGGCTCCTTCCTGCACAGGGCCTCCGCAGAGGCTTCCCCTGCTTCCCACAGACCGGAGCGCTTGGCCATTCCCTGCACGCTCCACCGGCTCTCTTAGGAACCACGCCTCACCTCCGGACACGCGCCGGGCTGAGGACGGAGAGCTAGAACACAGCCCGTGACCAGACCCGGTGAACGGACTGTCCGAGATGGTCACATAGCCGGTCATGAGGCTGTTGGCGGTGGCAGTTTGGTGGCCTGCAGTGGGAAGGGGACGCGGGCTGCCCTCGCTTGCCATGGGCAGGTTCTGAGACGCCAGAGGGCCGCATGGATCTGTGAGCCTGCTGAAAAGCTGCTGTGAAGGGTGCAGCGTGGCCGCACGCACCACGTCTGTGGGTGGATGCCCGGTCGTGATGGAGACAGGGCCCGCCAGGAGAGGAACAGACAGGTGGCCAGGGATAGGGGAAGAGCGGGGCTCAGGAGGTGGGTTCTGAACTGTTTCCTGGTTACAGGGAGAGGATGCTATTTAAAAACCCGTTCCCAAGGCAGGTGTGGTGGATCACTCCTGTAATCCAGCCTGCTCCAGAGGCCGAGATCCGAGGGTCTCACACGCACAAAAGATGAGCTTGCGGGTGCTAGGTGTGGAACCCACAGCTTACTGGGTAGGTGGGGACAGCAGAGGACCCACAAAATCTCCAGGGAGGAGTCCCACAGCCCAGGGCCACCCTGTGGTCATGCTGTACGTCCAGGGTCAGCCGGGGTGGTTCCGTCCCAGCCCGTCTCCCATCATTCTGCGTGGAGATGCGTTTTGGGTCTCAGGTCTCTAGCTTTGTGAAATACACAGCAAGCCTGCACCGCCTTTCTGGAATATCGACTCTCGGGCATTGAAGTGGAGTCATTGCGCACGGCTCAGGGGCCTGATGCGGAAGTCAGCCTGGGGGAACCAGGGCCGGGACAGCTTTCCCACCCTGGCTGTTGGCGGCCTGCAGTGGGCACTGACCACACGCACTTGCGGCTGCCCGTCCTCCAGCAGCTTACAGCGGGCTGCGCTTGCTGTCTGCCCTGCGGCGGTGCCGTCCAGGGGGTGCATTGTATTTATTATTATTATTATTATTATTTTTGGAATCTTCGCAGAAAAGAGATGTGCAGGAGGAAGTGGAGGTGAAAATTGTTGTCAGTGGTGTAATATTGTAGTCAATGCTCCTGACAGCCCCGGGGCTGTACGGAGCTTTATTATGTGGAAGTCTGTTTGCTACATCAACAGCTCAGCGCCTTTAATGATGATGGCCAAGAGGCAGGCATGCGTGGGTTACGGGAACGCTGGGCAGCAGTGTGCCCATGTTTGGTGAGGTGTCTCTTGCCCTTTCTCTGGCTGGTGGAGCCTGGTGGTGGACTGGTTCTGGAACAGTTTGGGAGGGTGATTGGAACTGACCTTCCAATGGGTCCTCCCCTCCCCAATCTCCTGAATCTGTAGCATCTCCAGCCACAGGCAGAATTGTTGCAGAGAATCTGTGTCTATCCATGCAAGGTTTGCACGCTATTGCCATTGCTATTCTGATCTCTCGGTGCTAAAGCTGCCAAAGGAACCCTGTTGGGGCTCCTCCCCTACCTCCCACCCCTCCCCAGGTTCTCTCCCTTGGAAAGTGGGACCTGTCTCCTTAGGACAGACAGGATGAGACAATGGAGCCAGCCCCGCCCCTCCCCCCTCAGACTCCTTCCCTGCCTGTCAGAAGTCACGCCCAAATCCCGTGAAGAAAACACATGAGATCAGTCTTGGAAAATTTCAGCCCTCCTGGATGGTTTTACAGAAAGTAATAAACACTAGAAAATGAGGGCCATAAAGGAAGTCTTTAGGTAATCACTAAACTATAATGCTTACCACTCTGAGATGCATTAATACACACTAAAATGACAGACCAGAGTCAGGCTGCTGGAGGAAAAGGAGCGAGCCTTGCAGCCCCGGGGCTGAGGGGCCCAGCGTTGGGGTCTCCAGGGGCTATATGAGGGGGTACTTCCTGCCTCCTTCAGCGTCCACGGCTCGGACGCCAGCTGTGGCTTTTGGGGTCAGAGCATGCGGGCGCCTTCCCGCCCGTGGCCCGTCAGCCTGGCCCGTCCTCCTGCGGCCTCGCCCACCTTTCCTTCCTCTCCTTCAGAGCCGGGTGTTGGCGGGGGACAGGCAATTGGAGGTCAAGCAGTGAGGAGCTCAGAGCAGCCGGGAGGAAAGATTTACCGTCCCTCTCTGCCCCTGCTTGATGGACGATTAAAGCCTCGCAGGCTTGGAGGAGAGCGGTGTCGTTAAGAGTCAGGATGGTCAGAATAAATCAGTCACCTCCACTTAGATGGCGAAGCCGGGCTGTTTCCTCCCCCCACCCCCAGGCCTGTAGGGCAGAAACCCCCCTTGGGTGTGAGTTAAGAAGGTTCTGGAAGAGACTACAGGAATCTGACATGCCACAAGCTCTCCTAGAGACAAGGCCTAAATACCCAGTGTCTCCTCCCAAATGGAGCTCATTCAGTGGGAGGGAGGAGGAGATCCTGGCTGACACTCCTGAACGGCTGTTTTGTTCCTATGGGAACATGGGAGACCCAGGAGCCCAACCGCACCTATTCACAGTGTGTGTGTGTGCAAGGATCTGTGTATGTGTGAGCATGCATGTATGAGCATGCTATGCCAACACACACAGCGTGCACAGGTGTGTGTCTAGTCTTCCAGGCAGGTGTGTACTGCACCTGCGTGCTTGCATGCATTAGTGTGTATGTGCACATACACATGTGTGGGTGCTTGTGTGTACATGGGTGTCGGTGGACAGTGCCAGAAGGCAGGTGTGCACCACACGTGTGTGTTTCACATGCATTGCTGTGCTCCTGCGTGTGCACACGTGGTGAGCACGGGTGTCACCGAGGACGCTGCTTGGAGATGCATCCAGACTCCTCTGCGCCTCTCAGCCCTCAGGTCCTCGCAGAGGCTGCCAGGAGCCGGGCTTCGGAGCATGGGCCGAGCCCGCTCATCCTTCTTCATTTGCTCTGCGTGTTATTTCGGTGCCTCCTTGAAGACTCTGGCAGTTTCCTCAAGGAAACTTTGTCTTTGTAGAAATGAGACGCCAGCACTCCCCGGGCCTCCCACCGGCTAATTGCTGATATGATCCTGCGTGGGAGACCTGTCATTCCTGGACGGGCTCTTTCTTCCAGTGCTCCCCTCCTCCCTCCCCACCTCCCCTCCTCCCCACCGAGGTCTGGTGCGCGCCGTGGCGATGGAGCCGCTCCACGTGAGGCTCTGCGTCCGCATTAGTGGTTATTCAGCCAGCCAGCAGGCCAGGTCTTTCATTAACTTGGATACTACAATTACGTGCGCCAAAATTGAAAGGGCTATTTAGGATTTTTTTCCCCTCCCTTAAAACATTTTTTTATTCCTCTTTTCACAGCCAAGCGGCTCAGCCCCTGCCGCCACAGCTGTGCCAGAGGCCGCCCGGGGCTCTGCCCCGCTCCCAAGCTCCGGTCTGCCACAAACAGGACCTGCGGGCGCAGCAGGCGGGCTCTGGACGCTGCCGGGGGTGCCCCACAGCTACCCAGGCCGGGGCCTGCGGGCGGGGCCGCCCCCCCCCCCCCCCCGCCAGCAGGAAGGCTGCACGTATGTGTACACGTGGACCTGTGAGCACACGCCCAGCCACACATACGGGGATGTACTGGGACATCACGCGCTATTCACCTCCACAGAGGCTTCTTGGCCCTTGGAGGGGGTCCCAGAGCCATCAGGGTGTGGGCTAGGGCTGGTATTATTTAATATGGGGTGAAATTGCTGTGATCTTTTTTTTTCTTTGGTTGGTTGTGGGGCTTGAACTCTGAGCCTGGGTACTATCCCTGCGCTTGTGGGGCTTGAACTCTGAGCCTGGGTACTATCCCTGCGCTCTTCAGCTCAAGGCGAGCGCTTTACTGCTTGAGCCACAGCGCCACTTCTGGTTTTCTGGTGGTTCATTGGAGATGAGTCTCAGACTTTTCTGCCCAGGCTGGCTTTGAACTGTGATCCTCAGATCTCAGCCTCCTGAGTAACTAGGATGACAGGTGTGAGCCACCGGCACCTGGCTTGTTTTTGGGTTGAACTTAGGGCCTAGGAGCTGTCCTGAGCTTTTGTGCCCACGGATAGCACTCTACCAGTTGAACATAGCCTCGCTTCTCGCTTTTTGGTGGTTATTTGGAGATAAGAGATTCATGGACTTTCCTGCCTGTATGGAACCACGATCTTCCTATCTCAGTCTTCTGAGCATCTATGATTACAGGCGAGAGCCACCCCTCCTGGGACACAGCCATGAGGGGGTAGAGATGCAGTGAGCAGACACACGCACGTGGCATGTGTGTGCGCACCCGTGAGCAGCCAGGGACACACTTGTGTATGTGGGCGCACATGCCTGAGGCACACATGCATGCAGGATGTATGTGCACGACTCCGTGTGACTTAGCATGCTCGCGTGGGCAGCCCCACCCCTCCCCCACTTGGAGCCGGGTGGAGAGCTGGCGCGCACCACATGTATTTTAGGCTATGTGGGCGTCTGAGGTCTGAGGGGTGTGGACTGTAGAGTGGACGGGTACCTACAGCATTCCCAAGACTGCCAGGACCCTGGGGGGCTCTGAGAGAGATTGGGGAAGGGCACCCCAGTTTGTAGTTACTCTGTAGGAGCAGTAACCTGCTCCAGAAGCTTCTGGCAGTGATATGATGGAGAAGCATTTTGGGGTCTTAGACATGGACTGTCAGAGCTCACGCGGGTGTTAGGTAGGGATCTCTTATTGTGTGTGTGTGTGTGTGTGTGTGTGTGTGTGTAAGTGCATGTGCGCATACGTGCGTGTGCACATAGCCTGGTCCTGGGGCTTGAACTCAGGGCCTGGGCACTGTCCTTGAGCTTTTTTTTTTGATCAAGGCTAGTGCTCTGCCACTTGAGCTACAGCTCCATTTCTGGCTTTTTTGGTGGTTAAAGAGTCTCACGGACTTTCCCTGGCTTGGTGAGAGAAAAATTGTCCTTTCTACCACTGCATGTTGTTTAAAAGTTCCTGCTTGGCCTGGTGGCTTGGCTCTCGTTCATTATTTGGCCATAATACAATATCAGCAAGGACTTGGGGAAAGAGGAACTGCTTTGGGATAAGGTTTTTTTTTTTTTTCAAGATGGAATTAAGATGCTTCTTAGAAGACACACCTTGGATTGTTCCAGAACACAGCAGAGGGTGTGGGTATTTTTTTTTAAATTTCTTTATTGGGATTAAGTGATTACATAAATTTCATAGAATTGTGGACTAGTGAGACTTAGCTAAAGTCACAAACACGTTTTAACCGTCACAAGGTGAATTGTCATTATCTTGGTCTGTAAAGCTTATAAACTCTGTGAACTTTGACAATACACTATTGCTTGCAAATGGGGTATGTACATTTCTTTGCTTTTGCTAAGTGTCCGCTGTTCCCTCTTTCCCTCTCATTCCCTCCCATTGCTGCCCTGGAGTTGCTTGGCTTGTTTTTCATCAATGTCTGGTGCAGCTCATGGGCACCTCTGCTTTATTTTTTTCCCATTTCCCTCTGATTCTGTGCCCTCCACCTAGTTTTCCTCAGATGTGCTCATGTATATACCACATATGAGATCAAGAACATAGAGTCATCTAAAAACGATATGACAGATTGAGAAGAGGTCCTTTATTTCTCGAGTCCTGTTTACTTGGTCATATCTCCTGGCATTTTGAATTTAACATCCGTGTATCAGGGAGACCATGTGCCATTTGTCTCTCTGATCTTGGTTTATTTTGCTCAACAGGATTTGTTCTAGTTGGGTGTGGGTATGTTTTGGGATGACATATGTACCTGTGTACCGTTAATCTTTCAAAGTCTTTTAACGGTCAGTTTATGTAAATACATTTTACCTTATTCAAATTAGCCAATCAAGAGCAGATTGGGAGCCCCTCTCAACCAATCTGGGCAGAGAGGCGGGGCCTGCTGCGTTAGGGATAAACAGAGAGCAGCCTGGCTGGCTGCAGTGCTTGCTTGCCAGATTTCATAAAGTTTTACTTTGCTGAGACAATTCTTCATTTACCGGGTTGTTCTTGGAGAGCATATTTATATCACAGGACTGGCTTTCAACCTCAATCCTCAGATCTCATCCTTCGGAGTAGCTGGGATTACAAACATGAACCCCTGGGGCCTGGCAGGATCTGTTACCTTAAATCGTGAACCCAAAACCCATCCAAGCACCAAAGAGCTCACAAACTTAGTGCCTTAAACTTTCCATGGTTGCCATGGTTACTGTTCTTTGTGGATCTCGGTGGAGCCACTGGTGCCACTGGAGTGGGAAATAAAACCCTCCACATTCTGGTCTGTGGGAAGGCCCGCAGGGGACTGTGGGGATTTTCCAGGGCCAGGAGTATGACGCTCTGGGGTGGCATTGATGAGATGCTACGGACAGAGTCAGTCTCCCACTGGAAAGTAATTATAGCTATATCACTCTAAGTTAAGGTCATTAACAGCGAGGAGGGGACCTGTGTGTGTGTGTGTGTATGCACACACACATGTGTGGTATATGTGCACACGTGTGCACACGTGGGTGTGCACACACACATGCGTTGGCTCTGGCGGTGGGGGTGGGGGGCGGGGGAAGGGGGTGTGCTCTGCAGGGGATTTGGAGGGTGCATGGGTTGTGGGTACAGGGTGGATCAGGAGTAATTGGGAAGGCAGATTAGGATCTGTGTGCATGGTTCGGCTCCCTGGGGGGCTCTCTGGAGGCCTTGGGACCTCCTTCTCCTGTCTGTCCGGGCTTCTTGGGGCGCCCAGGGTACCCACATCGTGGTCCTGTTCAGGCTTGCTCAGCCCGAACAAGATGCAGCAGCGGAGGTGGCCACGCCCTGGGGTTCAGCGGCCCTCTCCTGGAGGGATGCAGCAGCGTCTGGACATTGTGCACGGGGGTGTGGCGCCCCCAGGGCTGTCTGCTCCCAGCTTGCTGAAGGCCGAGGCCAAGGCCATCTTTCTCACAGGGCGGCCCGTGCGTGCGGGGCCCTGGGTGGTGCGGGTGAGAGTGGGGATGGAGCTGTGGCCAGTTCCACGTGTGTCGCCTTGGGGACAGAGGAGGCCCTTGCAAGGTCCTCCTGCACAAATGAGCTTCTAGGCCGCTGTCCTCCTCCCCCTGCTGCGTCTGTTCCGCAACCCGGTGCTGGATTGCTGGATTGGAACAGGCTTCTGCAAGCTTGTAGGAGGACCACATGGCCCTCCCCTCCTTGCCCACCGGCCCTCACCCACAGCTGGACCAGATTCTCCACCAGGCTGGGCCCGCAGCCCAAGGCAGACATTTCAACTGCAAGCCAAGTGGCAAGTGCAGGATTCCGCTCGGGGGCCTCACACTCGCTGGACAGGCGCTCCACCGCTTGAGCCACAACCCCGGCTGCGTTTTAGGTTGGCTATTTTCATGTGAATGTCTCACCTTAGGCCCAGGACAGACTGGACTGTGATTTTTCTAGTGGTGCATCCCTGTGTCTCTGGGGAATGACAGTTCCTCCTCCCCGCCCCCCCCGTCCCCCCTCCCCATCCCACGGTGCCCAGCCGTGTGCTTCCTGTCCCGGAGGGAGCGGGTGTGTGCTGCCATGCCCAGCCACTGGTTGAGATGGAGCCTTGCAAACGTCTCCGCCTGCCCCCCATCCCCGCCCCCCAAACTACCCTGGAAACACAGTCTCCTCAAAGAGTAAATGCATGATGGCGTGGTGCAGACAGCGCCTCGCCAGGTGGCCCTTGGGATTGCACCCCGAAGGGATTCTTCCACGCGTGGCTGGCAAGAGCCGGGCGCCGGCCCGGGGTGGGGGGAGGCGGTGAGTTCTTCCCAAAGCATCTTCCACACCCCATGGTGGGCTAAGGAGCTGGCGAGGGCCTCCAGGGAGTCTCTGGCACCTTCCACCCCACCCTGAGCTCGGTGACGTGTAGGCCGTACGGGTGACGAAGGGTGGGGCGTCACAGCTCCGGTGGGTGTTTGCACACCTGCTGCCTCTTCCTGCTGCTGCTGCTGCTGCTGCTGCCTCTTCCTGCTGCTGCTGCTGCTGCTGCTGCTGCTCCTCCTCCTCCTCCTCCTCCTCCTCCTCCTCCTCCTCCTCCTCCTCCTCCTCCTCCTCCTCCTCCGTACTTCCCCAAACCACGCTGACCTCTGCTTCCCCCACCCCCAAGGCTGGCTGGTTTTCTGAACACTTGTGGCAGAGCTGGCTTCTGGTGGGGTCGGGGATCCCAGCGTGTCATGGCCGGCCCTCCAAGGAGTAGCAGGCTGGGTGGTCACGTGTGGGTAAACTTCTGTCTCTAGCAGTTCCTTTGGACCCACTGGCCTGGGAGGGGGTACAGGAGCCCTGGGCTGGGGAAGCCGCATCCTCCACGTCACCTCTGCTGCTCAGGAAGGCTGGGGTGCGGCGGGGAGGGCGTGGCCAGAGGGACAGAGACCAGGCTGACCTTCAGCAGAGCCACCGTGTTTCTGCCCAAAGGGGAAAGGGACCTGGGTTCTGCCTGTGGGCTTGGCCATGGCGGGTGGTGCCCTGTGGGTTTCCCTGGGCTGAGCGTCCAGTCATGGGAGCGTCCTTCCTACCTTTTGGAACCTGGGAATAAGCGTGGCTGTCTTCCTGAAGCCCCCCAAAAGGAGAGGTCCCCCAGGTCTACTTCTGAGCCACCCTCTTTCCCCGGTTTGGAGTGAGGAGTAGGTGGAAGAGAGAGAGGAAAAAAATGCTGGGGAGGTTCCAGGTTGTTCTAGAAGACACTGGACTGTGCTGGAAGCTATCCTTACACGCCACGTGCCTGATCCTGGGGCTGGCTGCAGGGGCCATCAGGGGATGTGAATGGAAAGCGAAAGTGGACTCGAGGATTGTAGATGGCAGGCGACTTGATTCTGCTTATATTTAGCCCATGACGGTGCCAAGAGTGTCTCCACTCTTCATTGGTCTTCGTGATAACTGTTCACAGAAGTCAGGACTCTGCTGCCCACGGCCACGGGGCACCTCTTCTCCTCCAGGAGAGTTTGTGGAACACACGGCACCTTGCTCAGCTCTGCGGCCAGCTCGTCGGGAAGCGCCAACCCAGCTTTCCACTGCCCGGCACACCCAGTCCCGGGGCTTCGCGTGGCAAGTGTGTGTGCGCACGCGTGCGTGAGTGTGCACACGTGTGCGTGGCGGCAGGGCCCGGGGAAGGCCACGCGGGAAGGGCAGCCTCTGTGCACCTGCGGCAGGCTTTGTGTTATTGTTGCGGGCGGCCGCCAAGGCACAGAGCAGTCACGACGTTCGTGTGCTCCAGTTGGTCTGACCCTCCTGTCCCTAGTACTTAGCTGAGCACCTGGCATGGAGCAGGAGCTTGCCAGGTGCTCAGTGCACAGTGGCTGAGTAAGTGGGCTCTGGGGTGGGGCAGGGTGGGTTCTGGGCTCTGTGTCTGGGTTCTTTCTGCCGCTAGGTGACCTTGGCACCCCTGGGAGATGGGGAAGAGAACCCTGGACCCACACTGATCCCCAGCAGACAGGGGTCTGGGATTGCACGGAATGCCGACATACAGCAAGTGCCAACCTTTGGCCTGCATCCACTCACATTGGGTAAACAGTGACCACAGGGGTGCCTGGTGATATCCTGGGGTCTAGCTGCTAGGGCTGCATCCTCCTGTCCCCCAGGGAAGGTCCGGCCACCGCCTGGCTCTCGAGATCTTGGCACTGGAACTTGATCCAGTCACACTGTCCCCCATAAGAGCTCTACCCAGTCTCCCTGGCCCAGGGACGGGAGTGAGATGTTCTCTGGTCCCGGGTACTAGGCCTGGGGCAGGGGTCTGAGGCAGAAACCAGCGCTGCCAGATGGATGCATCGGAGGAAGCTGGGCCTAGGCGGGCTGGGCGGGGCCGGCGAAGGAGAGCAGGGACCACCCAACCAATGCTGGGGGACCAGGGCATGGCTGATTCCCTCTCTGTCCTTTGGAACCTTCGAGAAAGGTCACGCCCTCAGTCTCGAGAGCCTCCCACAAGCTTTGGGTCTTCATTTGGTGGCGCTGGGGTTTGAACTCAGAGCCTTGTCCGGATCCCAGCCTGCTGTGCTTTAGTCAATTCTGAATATATAGTCTCACATTTATGCCCGGACTGGTCTGGACTGGGATTCCCCTACCTCTGCTTTCCGTGAGGATGCGTGTCTACTGCAGCACACGGACTCGACAGACAGAGATGGGGTCTTGGTAACTTTTTGCCTGGGTTGTTTGGCCTGGAACCTTGATTCTCCTGATCTCTGCTTTTTGAGAACCTGGGATTACAGGCATGAGCCACTGTGCCTAGCTGTCTGCCCCCCTCCACACACATCATTTTTAGGAATACCCTGGCACTGTATCAGGTTTTATGAGATTCTCTCCACTCCAGGGAGAAGCCATTGGTGGTGGGGGTGAGTGGGGGTGGGGGGGTATGACTTCTCACCCCTGTGGTACACAGTGGCACTCAGTGTTGCAGGGATGTGGGAGGGATTGCCATTTGTTGTAAGAAGGAGGACAGAGCCAGGTTCAAAGGATCTGGAGCCCCGTGTCCCCACCCCCTGTCCCCCCAATGATGAGGCAGGGGCGGAGTCTGGAGGACGGGTACCCCCCTGCCTTCCTGGCCAGTGGGGCTTGGTTCTTGTCCCAGATTCCCACAGTGCTGTCCTCTCTCAATTTCCTGTCCTGGCAGGCTGTGGGGGGGGGAGCAGGTGCTGGGCCGGAGCACAGGACCCCAGCAGAGCCCTGAACTCCAGCCAGGGCGGCTAAGGAGAGACCTACACGTCCCTTCTTCTTCTCATTTAAAATCAAAACACAGCAAAGGAAAAAAAAACAACTTACATTTGGAGGAGACGCAATCACATCACGAAGTTATCTTCAGCAATCAGGCCGCGGGTTCCCAGAAATTAGATTATTTTAGGGTTTCATTGAATTAAGGGAGGGTTCCTCGCGGCTTTCCCAGCTCCCGCCCCTTCCCCCACCCCACGGAAGATCGTCTGCGGTGCCAGGGCCAAGTGTCCGGCTTCCGCGCTGGGGAGAAAGCTGATTAGCGCGAAGGCCTGGCCACGCTAGGAAAGCAATCTCGGCAAGATTGGCCACCGGGAACGATAGAACCTCCGCCAAGACCTCATTTAAGGATGAGAGCAAAACCCGACACGCATGTGCACCGCGCACACAGAAGCACGCACAACGGCGCATTACAGGGAGACGGGGCAGCCGTGGGGCCGCAGGGCAGCCGTGGGGCCGCGGGGCGGAGCATCCCAGCTCCCACCCCGGAAGCAGCTGCCGGGGGGGCTGATGGCCTGCGAGGTCTTCTCCCGAGGGCCCCCCTCTCTGGGCTTTGTCCCCCTCAGCCCCCTGGAGATCTGTCCACCCAGCTCTGCCACCTGCGGTGTGGGTTCGAGTCTGCAAACCCCCACTGCACCGGAGGGCGTGTGTGTGTGTGTGTGTGTGTGTGTGTGTGTGTGTGTGTGTGTGTGTGTGTGTGTGTGTGTGTGTGTGATCAGGACTCAGCGGTGGGGACAGGCCTGGCTCCTTGCATGACAGGGAGGGTGGCAACAGGGTCTGGAATGTTCTGGATGTGTATGCCTGTCCTGGGGGCTGAATTCCCGAGTTGGAGGAAGGAGGGGCCGGGATGGGTGAGGGCTGACCTCCACCCTCTTCTCCTGGGCCTTGGTAGCTGTGGCCTGGTCTGTTTTGTGCTGGGCAGTGCCTGGCACTGGAATCTTCATGATCTTTGTGGGCCAGTGACTCCGGACACTGGGGTCGCCCTCTGCAGAAGGCTTTGGCGTTACAACTTGTCGCTAGGTGTCCCCAAGAGTTCTAGAATGCCGTGCTCCACTGCAAAGCAGGCGGGCCTGCTCGCCAAGGCTGCGCGCCATGCCTGCGTCTTGGTTGGCGGCAGAGGCGGGGTTCTGGGCTCTGGGGGATCTCCTGGGTGTGTAACCCTGGGGGACCCTTCTTCATCTTCCCGGAGGCCTGGTGTTGGAAATCGGGAGGGACAGAGTCCACGCCCCACGTCCAGGGCCCAGCAGACTCTGGAAGGTTAGGAGGACGCTGCCCCAAGTATGGGAAGTGGCTGCGGTTCCCAAGCGGCTCGCAGCCCACTCCCCCTGCTCGGGAAGCTCGCTTTGATCTGGGGGGGGTCTTCCCCGGCTGGCACTGTGGCACCGTCATCCTCCCAATGACAGCCTTCTGCCCAGGGCTAGCCTGGCTCCTGCAGCCTAGGCTCCTTCCAACCACTGGATGTTGGCACAGCTGCAGCACACGGGGGTGGGGGTGCAGGAGGGTACCCCCTCTTCTGCTCCACCAGATTCAGCACCGCTCAGAATAAACACAGGACCCCCCGGGGGGTGTCTTTGGCCTTCAACCTCCTTCTGGCCCAGCAGGGCTGTCCTGGGGCGGGGAGGGGGGGTCTCCCTCCCCCCCCCAGGAGACCCATCTGGGAAGGCAGTTTGCATTTGGGGCCAAGAGGTTGGGAAGGCAAAACAGAACAAAACCAGCCTCCGACTTGGCACCAGGAGGACTGCAATTTTTGGAAGCGTATTTGTGTGAAGCGCTGTGGAGCAGCTCCCGGCCCCAGGGAATCGTCATTTGTCACCGAAACAAAGAGCAATTCCCCTTTAGCAGGCCCCTCCGGGCAGGGCTCTGCCTACTGCAGTCCCCACCTCACACCTGGGGCCTGGGGGGGGAACACCCCAGCCTGCACCCCTGTCTAGTGCCCCACAACTGGGGAACAGGGGAGTCTCCCCCTCCCCCCGCCTGCCACCTCTCC